>NW_007231203.1:333656-347026 GCF_000164805.1 Carlito syrichta | reverse complement strand
GAGACCTGCCTGGGCAACTTGGTGAGACCTCATTTCTACAATAAATTAAAAAAATCAGCCGGGTATGGTAGCGCGTGCCTGTAATTCTGGCTACTTAGATGGCTGAGGCAGAAGGATCGCCGGAAGCCAGCAGGTCGAGGCTGCAGTGGCCGGGAGCGTGCCCCCAGTCTGGGCAACAGAATGAGATTCCAACTCAAAAAAAAAAAAAAAAAAGATTCAGAATGCTGTTGAGTTTGGATATTAAATATTTTAATTTGAAGAAAAGATAGAAATAAATGTTTATACTGAAAATGTTAATACACATATTAAAGCTAAATATAGTAGTAAACCTCACAATTTAGGCTAAGCAAATGTTATACGTGGATAGGACTCCCAAAAAAACCGGACTTTGTGTATAAAAAATCTGTATATTTATTCCTACATATTTAAACTTCAGTCTCCTTCAAAGTACTCTCCGTGTGATTCATTACACCTATCGAGATACTTTTTCCACTGCTCAAAACAGTTTTGAACTCCATTTTGATGCCTTTGAGTGCTCCTGACATTTTTTGTTTCGCCTCTTCCACACTGGCAAAATATTTCCCTTGGAGGATGTTTTTCATCCAGGAAACAAACAAAAAATTTGCTAGAGGCGAGATCAGGTGTATAGGGAGAGTGAGGCATGGGGATCATGCTGTTTTTGGTCAAAAACTGATGAACACTCATCGTGGTTTGGGAAGATGTGCTCGAAAATCACTCACCATTAAATGGACAAACACGTTGAAAGAATCTCAAAAAAAAATTAACTGAAACTGAACGCAGTCTCTCGGCACCACTAGCTGGTATACTGATGCTGATGGGTTTCTAAAACACTTACCTAGCAGGAGAAACCTGTACTACAAGGAGCTCATCCTTCAAAAAAAGCTAATTCAATTTTTGGGGGGGTTCTCCCTCATATATATCTATACATAATATTATATCTATATATTATCTATTATATCACATATATAGTACATACATAGCTGTATATAACATATACAATTATCATCTAATATTATAAATGTAATAACATGTATAAATGAGTTTAGCTGTCATATCATTTACACATGATGATTTGTGTATTATAGTTTACATATAGATAGATCTAGATATTGTATATGATTTATGCTACATATGATATAAGATTACCCCTTGTAGTCAAGTTTACATTTTCTCTTTACTACCTTTTTATAAAATCAAAGAGGAAACTTTTGATATTTCTCTCTTTTATTATTTGTTATGTATACTTTGGACTTATTTTTATGTTCTCTGTCTTTCCTACTAGACTGGTTCATGAGGTCTGGAACCCTAGCATTGATTCTCGAGCATTACTTTATTAAATCAGTAAGTAAAAATGACAAGACACAAAATAACTAGACAACTAAAAAAAATTGAAGAAGCAAGGTAACAAAATAATGCTAATTCCAGCCTAACAGTTATTGAGAGCCAATATACAAGAATTAGACAACTGATTTTTAAACTGCTCCCCTTTTCTACCTCAGTTATATAAAGTTACATATTATTGTGCTTTGGCTGCATGCCACAGAGTTTCTAGTTTCTTTTGGTATCATCATAATCCATAGGTTAGATTGTTTCTTAAATTCCCAATATTTGAAAATTTTCTAAAATTGAATTTTAAATTTATTTCTTTTTTAAAAATTTATTTTAAAGATGTGGTGTACAATTCAGGGTTGGGTATACAAATGTTGATTATGCAGGTACCCTTGTTGATGAGGTGTGCCCCTCCCTTCCTTGGCAGTTTCCCTCAACTGCCAATCCCACCTCCCCCACCCCTGGCAGTTTCCCACCACTGCTAATCCCTTTCTAAATTTATTTCTAATTGAATGTTGTCATGGTACAAGAACATACTCTATATGTTGCAATTCTTTGAACTGAATTGAAACTTATTTTATATCCCAGCATACGTTATGCTTGCCATATCTTGGTATTGAAGTCCCCCACTATATGTGGAGATAGGTTCCAAAACCCACAGCAGATGCCAGAAAACACAGAGAATACCCAATCTGACTGCCATCGAGTGGAACACATTTCTGTTCAAGTTTTCTACCCATAACTATAATGCTTTTTTCCATCTCAACTGAGTACTTATCATGGACTGTGATGCTGTTTGAGGTACAGCAGCACAATTAGCACAATTTTTTTTCCTTCACAATTTTATAAATAGATTAGTTATTAATGTAATTTTTTTCCTCTTTTTGATTTTTTATATGGGATACAATTCAGGATTAGGTATACAAGTGGTCATCATACAGATAAAGTTTGGGCCTCCCTTTGGTCCCCACTTTGCCTGGTTTGAGATCAGGTACTCTTACTGATGTGTGCCGCGCCCCCATCCAGCCACCCGTACCCCAGTGGAATCCTGCTATT
The DNA here is from genome assembly GCF_000164805.1 of Carlito syrichta. Taxonomy (NCBI): domain Eukaryota; kingdom Metazoa; phylum Chordata; class Mammalia; order Primates; family Tarsiidae; genus Carlito; species Carlito syrichta. The sequence continues at coordinate 344,620 of NW_007231203.1, read as the reverse complement.
GTCAATCCCTTTCTTAAAGTATTATGATAATTGTTCAGGGTACATTTATGAGTGAGAACATGTGGTACTCTGTTCTTTGTTTCTGTGATAGATCACTGAGTATGATAGACTGTAAATCCATCCAAGTTGCTGCAAAATCCATATGTTTGTCCCTCTTTAGGGCTGCATAATATTCCATCGTGTATATGTACCACAATTTTTTTATCCAGTCCAGTTTTGATGGGCAGCATGGTTGGTTCCATGTTTTTGCTATTGTGAATAGTGCTGCAATAAACATGCCTGTGCAGGTAAAGTGTGGCGATTTCTGAAAAAAACTAGAAATTAATGTAAATTTTTAGCTACCTCAGCATAAGATGTTTTTCTTTTCTTAAAAAACACTGAACTCCTTACTTAAAGGTAATGCTTTTGTCTTCTCTTTGGCATACCTGAATTGCCAGTATAATAACTCATGCATGTTAGGGCCATTATGAAGGAAAATAAGGGTGACTTAAAAACGAGCACTTGGACATCCTGAAAATCCACCTGATGACCCAGAAGGCTACTGAGTGACTAAAAATTGGGTAATGTTGACCACATGGATACATTGGACACAGGGATGATTCACATGTGGGGTGTGGTTTCATCACACTACTCAGACTGGCACACAATTTAAAACTTGTACAATGTTTATTTCTGGGATTTTTACATTTAATATTTTGGGACCTTGTTTGAACACATGTAACTAAAAACCACAGAGAGCAAAACTGGGGTAAGGCAGAACTGCTATATATGTTGGTGAATGTTTCAGTTACATTAGAAAATAATTTATATTCAACAATATTCTATAAATGTCAATCTTTTATATCCTCACAGATTTTCTTCTCGTATTTAAGTTACCAATTAAGGAAAGATATATTTAAATTTCCAATGAGACTGTGGATTCATCCATCTTTTTCCCCCTTTAGTTTTAACCATTTCTGCTTTTTTGAAGTTCTGTTATAAGAGCTCTGCACTTAGAATTGTCCATTCTTCTTGATAAGCTGATCAATATTATCTTTATTAAATAATCTTTTTAAAAATAAAGTTAAACTTTAATGGAGGGATAGGACTAACAAATGGTTCTAATATTTCTTTGTTTCTTCTTAGTGAAACATAAAAATTAGGTCTTTGATAAAATACTTCTCACTTAAGGATTCCGTCTTACTTAAGTGAGAATATGGTCTAGATTACTATAAAATGTGCACATCATTGAGGTTTTTAAAATCATATGATACATTATCTACATTAATAATATACAGATGCATCAGAAAATGGGAGGTAGCCAATATTCCTAAAGACTTCATAACACACAAGGTTTGTCTCGAGTCGATGTTTTGATTCTCTGCCTTGGAACCCACTCAGTTTCTCTCTTAATCATGTGTCCCAGTCTCAGTAATTTGGGAACAGTTGGAAGCTTTATTTAGGAATTACAGAAATTGTAATATACTGCTGCTGTGGATACTGTATTTTTCTTCCTGTTCTATATGGATTTATAAGATAAACTTTTAAAAATTGGTAGTAAAAAAATCTTATTTTTTACTGTTAATGATCACTTTTTGAAGTCAAATTTGTTATTAATAAAATCACACAATCTTCCTTATATTTATTACTTTCAAGATGTATCCATTTTCCAGCATGCTTCTTTCTACCTGTTGGTGTCCTTACATTTAAACGCATATTTCCTATAAACAGCATGAAGACTTGTTTTGTTATAGTCTTAATATTCCATTCTACATCCTCTGTTGACGTTTTAACTCTACCTCTGATATTGTGTTGGTTTTCACTATTAAAACAGGCAGCCTAACTTATCAGACTCTACCTTTAAATTATTTTATACCAGTTCAAATATAAAAATTCTGCAAAAGTTGAATTTCATTCAACCACTCATCCTCATTGTTCTCATATTTACATTGTTATCACATAGTTTACTTTACATATTATAAACTCCAAAATACATTATTACTTGTATTTAATCTTGAGTTGGCTTTTAAATATTCTTAATAGAGAAAAAAATATTTGTTCATATTTATGTTCATGGCTACCTTTTTTAAAAATCTCATTTTGATTTATTTTACTTTATTTTAAAGATGTAGGATGCAATGCAGGGTTAAGTTTACAAATGTTGATCATGCAGGTATCTTTGTTGATGAGATCTGCCCCTGGCAGTTTCCCTCAACTGCCAATCCCAATCCCCCTTCCCTAGCAGTTTCCAACTACTGCCAATCGCTTTCTTATATAGTATTATGATAATTATTCAAGGTCCACTTATGAGTGAGAACATATGGTATTCTGTTTTTTGTTTCTGTGATAGATCACTGAGTATGATAGACTCTAAATCCATCCAAGTTGCTGCAATGTCCATAAGTTTGTCCTTCTTTATGGCTGCATAATATTCCATTGTGTATATGTACCACATTTTTTTAATCCAGTTCAACTTTGATGGGCAGCCTGGTTGGTTCCATGTTTTTGCTATTGTGAATAGATCTGCAACAAACATATGTGTGCAGGTATTGTTTTTGTAGAATGACTTGTGTTCCTCTGGGTATATTACCAGCAGGGGGATTGCTGGGTCATATGGAAGGACAATTTCTAGTTTTTTTCAGAAATTGTCACACTATCTTCCAAAGAGGTTGCACTAGTTTGCATTCCCACATGGCTACCTTTTAAACCATCATGACCAATGCTCTCAATTTTTCCTATATATTTGAATTTCTATCTAATATATTTTCCTTCAGTCTGAATAATTCCTTTTTGGATTTTTTCTGTGGTGCATAAAGAAATGAAATTTGCCAGGTGCGGTAGCTCACGCTGCAATCCCAGCACTTTGGGAGGCCAAGGCAAGAGGATTACATGAGTTCAGGATTTTGAGACCAACCTGGGCAACTTGGTGAGACCTCGTCTCTACAATAAATTGAAAAAGTAGCCAGGCATGGTGGCGCATGCCTGTAGCTCCTGCTACTGTAAGGCTGATGCAGAAGGATTGCCTGAGCCCAGTAGGTCGAGGCTGCAGTGGCCATGAACACTGTACTCCAGCCTGAGAAACAAAGTTAGACTCTGACTAAAAAGAAAAAAGAAAAAGAAATTTTATTAGATTTTGAATATATGATTTCTAAAAATATTTTTAATGTACTGCTCCATAATCTTAGGCATCCAGTATTTGTAATGTGAAACAAGTGTCCATATGTATTGGCATTCCTCTCCACATAATGTATTTTTTTCTGATGGCTTAAGATTTCATTTTTACTCTTTATTTTTAATAGTTTTTAATGCACCTAGGTTTTTTTCTTATCAACTTATCATTTTATCTTGCTTTGGGTGTATTGAATCACTTTGGTCAGTGGTTATTCTGGATAGCCTTAGAGATCTCATAAAACTTTGATGTGAGACTGATTGGGTACTTTTCAAGCTTTGAACTCAACAATCATAAGAACCTAGTTGTGTAGACATGTGCAGGCACTAACGGTATATGCTCTAGACTTAGAGAGTATAACACACATTTTTACCCACTAAACTTCAGTAAATTGCTAAAATGACATTAGGGGAAACAAGCAAAACAGAGTAAAAAATAAACCCTTTAAATGAAGGTAAGAAAAGCATTTTCAGTAGTAGAAAAGCAAAGGAAAAATAAATGATTTGATGTCAAATAAAGTAAGTAAAAAATATAATTTTAAAGTACATGTTGACAGAAATAAACAATGAAAGTTTTTAAACAGTGGGTAATTTTTGTAATACAGGAAAAGAAGCTGGTGACAGTGTGGTCAGTTATTAAAGTAAAAAAAAAAAAAAGGAAAAATATTTCATTGTTGTTTAGTCTCATTTTGTGTAAGAGCACCTTTGGAAACATAGCACCCACTGGTTCAGGTAATTTAGAAAGATCAATACCCTATTAACTGTAAAAAGACAAAAACAAAACATCTTGGAAATAACTATTCTCATACCATCTAAGTAAAACCACATGTATTTTACAATAGTTTCATATATGTGTGTATGTATGTATACAGATATAACTATATACATTTTATGACTTGTTATAATTTTATAATGTGCTATTGACTTCTACTTTGGATTATTTTCACTACTTGTCTTTATTCACTTGTCATAAACTAGAAAGATGTAAACACTACAGTTGTAGTTCATTACATCTGTGTAATGTGAAATACCTCTAGCTCATTTTTTAAATAGTAGGAAAACATGTAATTTTTTTTTTTTTGGATTCATACTTCATGAATCTCCCTTAAGAACAAGTCTTCTCTGACATCCTCAATTTTGTCATTTTCCTTTGACCTGTCTTCTATCAGATGACTCAATAAGTCACTTTCTCAAGAAGATACAAGAGCTCTGACATGAAATGAATATTTTCTTTCATTGTCATCTCTACAGCTTTAGGAAGAAGCAAGTTCTCTCTAGTGGTTTATGTATAATTGCATTCCATTTCTTCCTGATTTATATGAATCTGACTACAATTCATAATGCCCTTTGCTAGAAATTTTTTTTTCTAAATTCAAATTGTTTCTTTGTTTTTTTTCTCTCCCTGAACTTTAAAATATACTATCCTCTCGTTCTAATCTCTAAATTGAATCTATTAGGAATGTATTCCAGTGCAGAAGAAGGGGATATAGACTTCCTGGAAGGAGAAGGCTAGCATAATACCATTTAGTGGGAGTTCTCCTACCTGTTATCCTGAGTTTTGCTGTAAACATTGGCCTTTACTTGATCCTTAACCTCAATCGCTGATAATTCTTGAGCAACTATGCTCCAATCTGTAAACAACTGGCTCAACATCCCAGGTCTATCAACTTGGACGGCTGCCATTTTTATAGCCTCTTTCTTCTCATTTTTATTCTATCTTTCTTTACATTAAGCCAACTTCCTAAGCATGAACCTGACAATCAAATTTAATTCATTTTAATAAGTGTTTTTGCTGTTCCCACTAAATGTGAGGTACTGTCACAGACCCTGAGCATACAAACCTGAAAAAGTATTCGCATCTGCTTTCCATGAGGTCACAGTAAATTGAAGGAGACAAATTACAAGTTAAAAAAACAAAACAAAACTGAGAATGTGACCTCTTGTATCTACCATCTTAAGAATGGCACATTAACTCTCCCTTTTTAAGTGTGCAATTGCTTCTACTATGTTAACAAAACAAAAATAGAGTTTTTCATTTGGCCTTGATATTCACTCAAGTTCTATTCTCCACCTCTTTCCCACCCCTCAGATTCTTCCTAGGACTGATGGCCTTGTTTTGTCTCCACTCCCTTACTGCCTTCAGTTTTTACCAGTTAGCTTTTATGATCACCACTCAACCGAACTTTTCTTGAAGGTTGCCAATGGTTTCCTCGTTCTAAAATAAAAAGATGTGGATTTTTAAAAATTTTTTAATATTTTCTTTCTTCTTGACTTTCCTCCTATTTTTATCTTTGCTGAGCATCTACTTGCAACTCTGCTGCCCTGCTCTGTCCACTACAATTTATTGTTTGCATTCTAGCCTCTCCAACTGATTCATTTTACTTTCCTTGATATTATCTTACTGACTCACCTGATATTAGATATAATATTAGACCTTGATTTTCTATTTTTATTTTGCAATGTCTTCTTAAAGCAAAACAAACCAACAACAAACATCTTACCTAATTCGAAGACTTAAACTAATGAGGCGCTATACGCTATTCATCTTGTTTTGTTTATTCATCAAGCGCATTTATTTATCTGTAAACCTGCCATTCTGAAATAAAATGTGGAAGGCTTTGGTCCTATAAAATGAGGAGGTGAATTAAATCTGTACAGTAATGCTGACCTTTAAAAATTACATGGTAGTGCAAAAGTGAATTCAACCTCTCTCTCTGGCTCTGTACTTAAATTTATATAGATGTTTCCTTGACTTCAGCGTCTCTATCTCCTGTAGAAGGCTCTAGCACAAAATACTCTGTATCTTCACACATCCAATGTTGAATTAATTGTTTTTCTCCTTGAACACAGCATCACTTTCACACATCTACATTTCTATGAGTAACACTTTGCACATGGACCTGAATATAAGAGCAAGCAAAATCTATTGGAACATACATGACTGGTTCCATCTTTCTGAACAAAATTTTCATTGTTCCAGTCAACCCTTATCTTGAATCTTGGGATGATGATATTATTATTATTGCTTTTCCCTTCTTCACTTTCCAAATAAAGGAAGTTGCCAAATCTTTGAGGTTTAGCCCTACCAATAAAAGAAAAATTGCTACCACATACTGGAATATGGCTTGGAAATGTATAATTCTTCCTTCCACATTTTATTTCACAAACCACAGCATTATTTTATTATAATTATAATCCTATTAATTTTGTGTAATTGTTCCATTTAACATATGGGTATATTGAGGTTAAGTTCAGCAATTCATAAATCAGAGCTTATGCTAATCTTATTATACTGTTTGACACTGCTTCATGATATATAGTGATTTGCAAACCTGTTTTCTCCTTCCTATATCTACTGCTTATATAACGTAAGTCCTCGTCATCTCCAAAGAAAGTTACAATTCTCTCTTTACTCTATCTATTCTGCTCACTGTTAGCACTATTTATTATGCCATATCTCATTTTAATACATTTAAATACATTTTCCCTGCTTATAAAATGGATAGAGAGATCTCCAAATTACTGAAGCTGTTTTATTTTTTGCTTTTTGATATGTATTATTGTGGAAAAAATATAAGACCATACAGAATTTACTTTCTCTGAAGAAGCCTATTTTTCTTAACTAGGTATTTATAGAAATTATCTACATTTGCACAAGTCAATGTCTAATCATTGCACTGTTTTTATCTATAGCATCAGTTACTTGTTGTGTCTGCTTATATTATATTTTTCTTCTCTATTAAAATATATCTACCTAAGCGTACCTTGAGCAATTATCATAATACTATAAGAAAGGGATTGGCAGGAAACTGCCAGGGGAGGAGGGTGGGGTTGGCAGTTGAGGGAAACTGCCAGGGGGAGGGGCACACCTTATCAACAAGGGTACCTGCATAATGAACATTTGCATACCTAACCCTGAAATGTACCCCACATCTTTAAAATAAAAATAAATAAGTAAATATGCATTTAAAAAAAATGTATGTACCGAGTATATTTTAGCTCCTGCATTTGTTTCCATTTTGCTTATATTTTTCCTCATTTTAATTTTCATAACTTTGCCAGCAAGTTTGGGGAAATTTATCAAGCATCTCTTTCACACAAAGTTACTTTTCCAAGTTTTCTTCTCTTATTGCAAGTTTTAATTTAAAAAATTATTTTTAATTTTTTTTAATCATTTTGAATTTCACACCACTCTTGCTTTGACTGCTTGTTTCATTCCTTCAGATTCACTACCTTCCTGAATCTTGTTTCCTAAGGATCTCTCAGTCTCACAGTGAATGGAATTCATAAGAATACATTTTGTCTTATTATTCAAAATGTTGTCTTTTTCAATTGCAGTATTTTTTCAGATTCAGTGTGACTATTTTATTTTTATTCATCCTTACAAATGAAGACTTTTCCAAAACATATATCCTAGACAACCATTTCTGACCACCCCTACTGAAGGATGGTGAAAGCCACCATCATCTCTCACTTGGACTTCTGCAAAATCTTTTTCACTGGCAACATTTATTTCCTCTTCCTTCCTCCTAAAACCTGTTCTCCACACAAATTCCAGAGTAGTTTGTTAAAATGCTAATCATATGCCATCACCTCCCTTCCCTCAAATATTTCAGTACTTGAATAAACTTAAACTCTATACTATGTCAATACAAGGCCTTTCACGGCTTGCTTTTTCACCTGTTCTATTTCCTGTTATGTTTCATACTGAACTATCTCAGCAAACCTACTTCACATAGCAGCAATCTTCCACTTTCCATTTCTCTTTGTTATTTGCTCTCTTTTCTCTTTTATTGTTTTCTTTATGTCATCTATCACTACCTAACTTTACAATATATAGCAGTTACTTTTCTTGTTAATTGCCTGTTTGCCACATCGGAGAGTTACCTTATAAAGGAAAGAGCATTGCCTGTCGTATTTTTGTCTGTATCCCAATGCATGGGAGAAATTAAGTTTTCTTGGTTGAATGAATGGGTGGTGACTACTGTTTCATTTGCAGTGTTGTCTATGCCAAATCCAAGACAGAGGACTCTAATGCCAAGGTTGCTTTCAGGTCAGGGTGGCACTCCTGTTTTCCGCCATATGGTTAGCCATATATTTGAATAAACTTTTTCACCACAAACAACTAGCATTGTTTAATAGAATTAAATAGACTTGTAAATAATCATAAGAGTTGAAAATTTTCTAAAGAATTATTAGGCCAAATGACTGGGTCAACACTGAAATCAAAGAAGAAATTGAAAGATTCCTGGAAGCAAATGAAAATGAAGAAACATCTTACCAAACCCTTTGGGATGCCATGAAATCAGTTCTGAGAGGGAGAATTTATATCTCTATGAGCATACATCAAGAATGTAAAGATCACAAGTGGAGAACCTAACAAATCACCTGAGGGAACTTGAAAGAGAAGACCACCAAATCTCAACTTTAGCCGAAGAGTTCAAATTACAAAAATAAGAGCCCAAATATGGGACATAGAAGACAAAAATATCATAGAAAACATCAGCAAAACAAAAAGCTGGTTCTTTGAAAGAATTAACAAAATTGATGAGTCCCTAGTCAGAATGACCAAGAAAAAGAGAGAAAAAACCAAATAAACACAATCAGAAATACAAATGATCAAATCATAACTGACTCTGAAGAAATACAAAAGATTATCAGAGATTACTATGTACACCTATATGGAAACAAACTTGATAACCTGGATGAAATGGAGGAATTTCTGACATCACACAATCTCCCCAGGTTAAAACAAAAAGACATTGAGACACTAAATAGACTAATAACAACCCAGGAAGTTGACTCTGTCATACGAAAACTACCTACCAAAAAAAACCCTGGACTGGATGCCTTTCCAGCAGAATTGTACAAAATGTACAAGGAGGAGCTGATACCAATCCATTGAAAGTATTTCAGGCAATTGAGAAAGATGGAATTCTCCCTAAATCATTTTACAAAGCTAACATTACACTGATACCCAAACCAGGTAAAGATCCAACAAAGAGAGATAAATACAGACCAATATCCCTTATGAATATAGATGTAAAAATCCTCAACAAGATTCTAGCAAATCGGATCCAAAAGCACATCTCAAAAATCATTCACCATGGTCAAGTAGGCTTCATTCCCAGGATGCAGGACTGGTTCAACATTTGCAAGACCATAAATGTAATTAAATACATCAACAGATGTAAAACCAAGAACCACTTGATTATCTCATTAGATGCAGAAAAAGCTTCTGATGAAATTCAGCATCCTTCTTGATAAAAACCCTCAAACATCTAGGTATAGAAGGAACATACCTCAAAATAGTAAGGGCCATCTACGATAAACCCACAGCTAACGTATTGCTAAATGGACAGAAACTAGAAACATTACCCCTGAAAACTGGAACAAGACAAAGCTGCCCAGTCTCACCCCTCTTGTTCAATATTGTGTTGGAAGTCCTAGCTCAGGCAATTAGACAAGAGAAGGAAATCAGGGGTTTCCAAATAGGAAAAGAAGAAGTCAAGTTATCCCTCTTTGCTGATGATATGATCCTATACCTTGAAAATCCAAGAGAATCTGTCAAAAATCTGCTTGCACAGATAAAGGACTTTGGCAAAGTCTCAGGGTACAAAATAAATGTGCAAAAGACAGTTGCATTCCTATACAACAACAACAAGCAGGCAGAGGCCCAAATAGAAAGCACAATCCCATTCACAATAGCCACAAAATGAAACATCTCGGCATCTTCCTAACCAGAGAAGTGAAAGATCTTTACAATGAGAATTATGAAACACTGCTCAAAGAAATCCAAGAAGATACAAACAAATGAAAAAATATTCCATGCTCATGGATAGGAAGAATCAACATTGTTAAGATGTCCATCTTACCAAAGGCAATCTACAGATTCAATGCAGTACCCATTAAGTTACCAGCATCATTCTTCTCAGACTTGGAAATGACAATACCAAAATTCATATGGAAACATAAACAACCACAAATACTCAAAACAATCCTTAGCAAAAGAAACAAAGCAGGAGGTATCACACTTCCAGACTTCAAACTTTACTATAAGGCTACAGTAATCAAAACAGCCTGGTATTGGTACAAGAACGGGCACATAGACCAATGGAACAGGATAGAGTTTCTAGAAGCTAAGCCTCAATCTCTCAACCAATTCATCTTTGACAAAGCTTCCAACAACAACCACTGAGGAGAGGAGAACATTCAGAAAATGGTGCTGGGAAAACTGGCTGACCACATGCAGAAGATTGAAACAGGACCCCTACCTATCACCACAGACAAAAATTAACTCTAAATGGATCAAAGACCTAAACGTAAAACCTCAAACTATAAGAATCTTAGAAAACGCAGGAGAAACCATTATGGAAATTGGAACTGGCTACCAATTCCTAATCAGAACCCTAAAGGCCAATGCCTTAAGAAATAAGATAAGACAAGTGGGACCTCATCAAACTAACGAGCTTCTGCAAAGCAAAAGAAGCCATCAAAAGAGCAGGGAGACAGCCCACAGAATGGGAAAACATATTTGCCAAATGTATATCTGACAAAGACCTGATATCTAGGATCTACAAGGAACTCAAACACGCTGAAAGGAAAAAAACAAACAGCCCCTTTAAAAAGTGGGCAAAAGTGCCTAGCCGGGCTCCATGGCTCAGCCTGTAATCCCACACCTTTGGGAAGCTAAGGTGAGTGGATTGACTGAGCCCACAGGTTCGAGACCCACCCGGGCAACTTGGCGAGACCTCATCTCTACAGTAAATCAAAAAATCAGCTGGGCGTGGTAGTACATGCCTGTAATTCCGGCTACT
>NW_007231203.1:204943-333240 GCF_000164805.1 Carlito syrichta | reverse complement strand
AATTGACCTTCCATATGACCCAGCAATTCTCCTATTGGGAATATACCCAGAGGAACTCAAATTATCCTACAAAAAAGATACCTGCACATGTATGTTTGCTGCAGCTCTATTCACAATAGCAAAAACATAGAACCAACCGTGTTGCCCACTGAAGCTGGACTGGATTAAAAAAAAAATGTGGTACATATACACAATGGAATATTATGCAGCCATAAAGAAGGACAAATACATGGACTTTGCAATAACTTGGATAGATTTGGAGTCGATCATACTCAGTGATTTATCACAGAAACAAAGAACTGAGTTCTATATGTTCTCACTCATAAACAGAACTCGAACAATTGTAATGCTATAAGAAAGTGATTGGCAGTAGTGGGAAACCGTCAGGGGATGGGTGTGGGATTGGCAGTTGAGGGAAACTGCTAGGGGAGGGAAGGACACACCTCATCAACCAGGGTACCTGCATGATCAATGTTTATATACCTAATCCTGAATTGTACCCCACATCTTTATAATAAAAATTAAATTTAAAAAAAGAATTTATTAGGTCAAATGCCAACAAAAGGTAGGTACATTGAAAAATAAACTAAGAATAGAAGCTTCTTCTTCTCTTGGCCCTCTACAAATCTGGAGAACTTGAGCTGTAATTTAAAGAAAAGAGATGACAAGCTCAGTGTGTAGCCAGAGTAAACAATCTAATGGCAGAATTTTCTTCAATAATATTGGGCTTAATGTACCTGGATATTAAATGGTAAAATGTTTGATTAAATTCATAATAATATAAACAGTATGAAAAGTGAATGATAGACTTTTAAAAATTACTATGATCACTTGAAAAATAAATATTTATAATGTATGAACATTTAAAAATGCAGTAAAGCTTAGACTTCGATACCCTCAGTATCCAAGGAACCCCAAAATAAATCTACAGAGGCCCCAACTCTCAGAGTTTTAGGAAAAGTTACTTTGGTATAGAACAAAAGGTAACAACATTCCCAAGATTTTATAATAACAAAACAGCCCACTTGTATATTTTCAGGCCACATTCACATTATCCAGGTGGTTTAAGAATTTCAAGAAGTAAACTTCATTTAAAGTTTCCCTAGATTAATAATGTCTTTAGACATTTGTCAACAATAAGCATTGATAAATCACTGGAAGAAATTTCCTTGAGTCCAGATCTAGAAGAATGTGCATACCCCAAATATGTCAGGGTAAAGAGGTTAAAAAAATTTCTTACACACACACACACACACACACACACACACACACATCAAAATTGCTCCTTAGAGCACATTCTAGTTTGGGGGAGGGGGAGAGTCAGTAAACAAGATAAATAAGACAAATATGTAGAATGTTAGATGATGAAACATACTAAAAAGGAAAAAATTAGGGTAAAGGTTAAAAAAAAAAGTGTACGGAATAAGAGTTTTGAAAATTGAGTACTCAGGATGGTCTCATTGGAAAGGTGGAATTTGCGAAATGGAGTGCTCTCACAAAGTTTAAAAAAAAAAAGAGTAATTGGGAAGTAGACTGAAGTGAGGTGAGAGTTGAAGTAGGGGCTAGTTAAGAGGCTACTGCAATAGTCCTGGTGAATGATGATGACAGGCTGACACAGGGAGGTAATAGTGAAAGTAGTAAGAAGTAACCAGAGGTCTGGAAATATTCTGAATAAAGTATCAATGGAATTTGCAAACAAAATTGATGTGGAAATAAATGAATGCATTTAAGATTTTTGAGATTGAGATCTATAAAGAAAAAAATCTTGAAATAATGTGTTTTAACCAAATCTCCAAACTTTTTAACTTGCAAATTTCCAAAATAATGAGCTCACAATAACAATAAGACTGCTTGAAGAAAACTATACACCATAACTAGGAGCAGCAGAAATATTATTGGAGAATTAGACCTTCAAAATTTGAAATATTGGGCTTAATGTACCTGGATATTAAATGGTAAAATGTTTGATTAAATTCATAATAATATAAACAGTATGAAAAGTGAATGATAGACTTTTAAAAATTACTATGATCACTTGAAAAATAAATATTTATAATGTATGAACATTTAAAAATGCAGTAAAATGAGATAGCAAATAGAAAAGCAGGTTCATTGTCTACAGGTTCATTGTCACTTATCCAAAATGCTTGTGACCAGAAGTGTTTCCAATTTTAGATTTATTTTTTCAGATTGGGGATTATTTTCATTATACTTGCCAACTGAGCATCCCACACCTGACAATCTGAAATCCAAAATGATCCAATGAGTATTTCCTTTGAGTATCAAGTCTGTGCTCAGAAAGTTTTCGATTTTAAAGCTCTTCTGACTTTGGATTTTTGGATTTGGGATGCTCAACTTGTAGTATATTAGATAGAGTTGAAGTAAGAATGATTGAATTGGATGGTATATCTGAAGAAATTGGCAATACTAATACTAATATGGGAGAGAAGATAAAAAAGTGAAGAGAGAATACACAGGCATACTCAAAGTCAATATTTTAACAAATATTCTCAGATTCAAGAAGCCCAATGAGCACCAAGCATAATAAACACAAAAGAAATCTACATCTAGTCATATTTTAGTCAAATTGCAGAAAACTAATGATATAGAAATGTATAAAAATGAGTTTAAAAATCGCCAGAGAGAAAAGATTAGAATGAACAAAAATTATATTAGTAGTAGCCATTTAAACAACAACATAAGCAATAAAATGGTGTATAACACCCGTGGGCTGAGAGGAAACAAAAATCAACCTAGAATCATGCACCCAGTGAAATATTCATTGAGAAATTAAGGTGAAATAATCAAATTTCAAAACAAAACAAAGAAGCAAACAACTGAGAATTTAATATTAGCAAGACTCTAGAAGAAGAAACTTCTAAATTATATACTTCAGACATTAAAAAATGTTATCATAATAAAAATCTGAGATACAATAAGGTATAGTGAGAAAAAAGTGATGATTATTTGGATAAATCTAAACACTGTCTACATAAAAACATTTACAACTTCAGCAACAATATTGCCTTACTTGTGAAGATAAAATAAGACAAACATCAAGGTAAGAATGAAATATTGAGTACTATAAATATACAAATCAGGAGATGGTTTGGGGAGATTACATACATTTAAGGGTCTCTTTATTTGGGGGTGTATAGTGAATCTACAAAATTAGTGGTTATTTCTTCAACTCACTAATAATATGTATCACTAGCTGTCCCTTTCTTCTGTGATGTTATTGACACACTTTCCAAAGAATGTTGTTTAATTAAATTTGGAACATTCATAGGGGAAAACATTCTAATAGATGTCTTAATTCCACCTTCGACAGCTGCAAACAGAACCACTTGCATGTTCACAAGTCATTGTAGCCCATTGTATTTAGTATTTGTATGCACCATTATAGAAAGCAGGTGAAAAATGTTTGACATTTCATGAGCACTGAAGTCGTAATTTTTAGGGGTGTTTTTGCTAATGAAATTTGTAGCTTTTGAGCATCACAACCTTTTGTACTGGTAGGGGAGGGGCAGAATCCTTCTTTTGGGAAGATTCCTGCCCTGCAGAATAACACTGTATATTTATTTGACTGAGGTTTTATATTATACTACCAAAAGATGCAGACCATATTAGATATAATGTACGTAGACTGACCCTTGTTAACACTGCCATCCATAATAATATGGTGTGTATGTGTTTCTGTGTGTGTGTATGTGTGTGAGAGAGGGGAAATAGATAAATTAAAATAGAGATGACTGTAAAAATTGTGGTCTCTAGCTCACTAACATCATAGCATGGGTGGTGAGTTAAAATAACATATCAATATTTTGAAATCATTAAAATTATTTGTTCTGCTATTTTTTTTTTAAGTTCTACTTTTGCCATATTTAGTCAGAAATAGCTAGATTCTACAAAGAGGAGGAAAGGACAAACAGAAGAGGTTTGGGATGGTAGAGCCCAGGAATTAAAAAAACGATGGTCCATCATTCTTTTCATTTCATGAACCATATGTTCTGCTTTTCTATCTAGGAGAATATAAAGGCAAATGACATCTGGAAGGCTTTTCATGCTCTGAGTTCTTTTATTTTAAATCTCTGTCTTGAATAAAGCTGAAATACTGACATATTAGTAGAAGTGATCAAAACATGTATATGCATGTTTTGTGGCTAGCAGCAGAACAAAAAATTTTAATATAAAATGCCTTGGTTTTATATTTTATCTCCAATTTACTCAGCATAAGTGAGTTTTGGAGCCTATGTATCAGTAGAACTTAATTAAATAAGCTAGCAAAAAGAGACAATCGTTTCTTAACTCAAGGCATTTCTCCTTCACTCCTTCATAAAAAACAAAAGGTGAACACTCATTTTAATTTCCTAAATTGAAGTGAAATACAATATAGAAATTTGGAAACACAAAAAATGTGTTTGAGATCTAAATTTGGCACATTTTGCTTACTTATTTAATGAACATAGTTCTCTCAATGCTCTCACACTGAATATCATGATACAACTGTCACCCAGAAATAGTAGGCTGATTTTAAGGCCCCCAGCTGTCTCTAATTTGTACACATACCCCCACCTTGAAATCTGAAATGAAGTGTAGCATCAAGGAGTATCATCAGTGTTAAGAAGTTCAATGACAGCATTGTTAAATAATATCTGAGGAAAATCTACTCTGAAAGGCATTTACCTTAAAAAGTTAGGAAAATAAAGCAGATAGGTGAACATAAAAAGTATAAAAAATGCCATATATGAAGAGTATCATGGATGTTGTTACAAGCACTCTACCATCCATAAATCAAGTTTTTTTCGATGTCAGTTTCTTTCATAAACAAAAAGATTGTTCTATGGTAATTAACATTCTAACGTCAATCTGATGATTGAAGTCAAGTTTAAGACAACTAGGTTCAAGATGAAACATATTCTGTTGGAATTTTTCCCCACAAACTTTAAAAATAATACTTTGTTTTATATTTAATATGAGTTAACTATCTGTAAATAAAATGCAGTTCTGCCTAGAAGTATATAGACTATTCCACAGCTTCTACTAGAGCTGTGCTAATTCGGTAACCACTGACCACATGTGAATATTTACATTTCAATAAATTAAAATTAAATAGCATGTAAAAATGTAGTTCCTCAGTGTTTTATATTTTAAGTGCTCATTAGCAATCTGAGGCTAGTGACTACCATTTTGGACAGCACAGATATAGAACCTTTCTATTATGACAGAAAGCTCTATTGGACAAGGATGCAAATAGAGAGACCTGGAAAGAATTTGGGGGGTTGGCATTCAGAACTTCCAGAAGTGTTAAAAAATGGCAGAAGTACTTAGCCTGGCATATGGAAAGATGCCTGACCTCATGATGGTCTTTTTTTTTTTTTTTTTTTGAGTTGGAGTCTTACTCTGTCGCCCAGACTAGAGTGCAGTGGCCACTCCCGGCCACCACAGCCTCGACCTGATGGGCTCCGGCGATCCTTCTGCCTCAGCCTTCCAAGTAGCTGGAACTACAGGCGAGCACTACCAAGCTCGGCTGATTTTTTTTTTTTTTTTTTTTTTTTTTTTTTTTATTGTAGAGATGAGGTCTCGCCAAGTTGCCGAGGAGGGTCTTGAACCTGCGGGCTCAGGCAATCCACTCACCTCAGCCTCCCAAAGCACGGGATTACAGCCCGGCTTGATGGTCTTTTAATGACAGAAAGGATACAAGAGAGTCCTCCACCTGATTTTCATATACTGGTTAGAGACAGGAGGAACTGATTTAAAATACAGTGGAGGGATTTAAGGTTAAGGAGGTTAAGGAGAGTGAGGGTTATTCAACAAGTGAATAGCTTACAGGAATCTTTTCTTTCAAGACTTTCTATGAGACTGCCACATTCCTAGTGACAGTCAATTAATATTTCTCACTCATAATTCAGTCAAATGCTTTGATGTCCTTTCTAAACTCAAAGAGGTGGAGTCAGTTAATCCATCAATAAATATTTATTGTGTGGGTATGTATCGGCACTGTACTAGAGAGATCGTGTACAGCAGGAGCACAGATCATGGTTTACCTAAATCCTACCCTAACAAAGTCGCCTTCCAGGAGTAAGGGAAAGTAATGAATACATAAACAAATAAAATAATAGTTTCAGCTAGTTGTGGGTTATTGTCTGGACATGGACCTTTGCCCCCTACACCTGGCTTCTTTCTACCCCTCCTCCTCAGGGAGCAACTTCTGGCCAAGGCTGATTTCTGAAGTGTATTCCCAGCAATGAGTCATGGGATTCAGGTGACCAAGCCAAGCTGAAACAATGTAGTCATCATGCTTAATCAATGCAATTGTATACACCGGAGAGGAATTTGAATAATTAGCTTGATTACTCTGAATATAAAACTGCTTGCTATACTCGCCTGAGATGTGGATTCTTCACCACCTGCTGCCATGCCATTGTGCCTCCTGTAAACTCTAATAAACAAATGTCTTTCCTGGCCAGACCTCTGGTAACTTCTTTGGAATAGGTAAACGTTATGCACAAGCCCTCTCAGCTTTGGGGTCACTGCATTACAGGTAGCAAATGGGGTCCTGATTTGGATATAGTAGCATAATAATGAGGAGGTGACTGTGGGTAGTACATGATTTGGGAAAGTCAAGGAAGATCCCTCTGAGTAGCTGAGATTTGTGCTGAGATTTCCATGTGGGGGAGGAGGTAACTATGAGAGACTCACATAATCTGGGTTAGGGTTCCAAACTCAAACCTTGAGTATTAAGGAGAAAACTAAAGCTACTGCTTCTGGAAATGAATGAAGGAAGGGATGAGTGTCTTGGGATGAATTGGAGAAGTACGCAGGGGACAGGTGATGCAGGGCCTTGTGGACCTTACTAGGAAGCTCTGTTATTATATTCTGGTGTGATAGGAAGCCAATGGAGGATTTAACTAGATCACTCTGGTTCCTCTTCCACAACTCTGGGATGTCAGGCTGTGAGGAAAGGGGCAGGGCAGGAGAGTAGTCAGCAAAAGACACCATGAATGGATGGCAGGTTCATCAGTAGAGATGGCAATAAATGGTCAGATTTAATATATGTGGATATAAAATCCATGAATAGGTTGAAAGGAGTGTGTAATACGAAGAGCAGTAAATAATTACCCTAAGTGATTTGGCCTGAGCAAAGGGCAAATGGATGGATGGTGGAAGAAATTACTCAGATAGTGGAGGTGTGGCAGTTGGAGCATTTGCATAGAGGTCTGTGAATGAGAACAAGGGCCACTAGAAAACAAGTCAGTAGGGGGTTAAAAAACTTGAATACTGCTACCAAACATCTTGATCTAATTGACAATTTAGAACACTTCCACAAGTATAAAATGTATAAACTTTACATGTGCTCATGAAAGTTTCACCAAGGTAAACAATCTACTGGGCCATAAAATCAGCCTAATTAATTCAAAAATTCAAATCTTAAAAATTCTGATCTGAAAACTACCAATGAATTAAATTAGAATTTAAAAACAAAAAAACCCTGGAAAATACAAAAATATTCGAAAAGTAAATAACATATTTGTCAATAAACATGGTTTAAAGAATCACCAAAAGTTGGAACATATTTTCATAGAATGAAAATGAAAACAGCACATTAAAATTTAGTGAATGCAGCTAAAACTTTTCTTAGAAATTTATACTTTGTAGTTTCTATATTGAAAAGAAGAAAGAATTAAAGCAATGACCTAAGTTTTCAATTTAAGAAGCAAGGGAAAGAAGAGTAAATTAAACCCAAAGTAAATAGGAAAGAAATTAAGGAATAAAGAAAAGAACAGTGAAATAAAAACCAGAAAAATAGCAGATAAAATTTTTTAAAGCCCAAATATGTTTCTTTTTAAACGTTAATAAATTTTCCAAATTGACCCACAAAAGGGGCGGGGGGGGGGGGATGGCACAAGTAACCAAGAAGGAATAAAGATTGAAATAAGTGAACTGAAAGTGTTGATATCCAGAGTTTAATTCTTTCCAAATAAACTCCCAAGAAACCTACAAAAATATTACTGGAACTAACAAGCAAATTTAGAAAGTTTCTTATATGCAAGACCAATGTATGAAAATTAGTTGTATTTCTATATGCTAATTGCAAACAATTGCATAATAAAATTAAGATACAAATCCTCATTTACAATAACATCAAGAAGACTTTAAATACTTAGGAATCAGCTTAACAAGTGACATGTAAGATCTCTACACTAAAAACTATAGCATATTGCACAAAGAAATGAAAGAGAACTAAATTAATGGAATTCATACAGATATGCTGTATTCCTGAATTGAAAGGTTCAATATAGTTAAAACTTTACTTATCAAATTGATGTGCTAACTCAATGCAATCCCAATCCAAATTCTAGCAGTCTTTGTTGTATAGTCATGTGCCATTAATGGACATTTCAGTCAGTGACAGATTGCATCTATGATAGTGGTTTCATAAAATTATATTGGAGCTGAGAAATTCCTATTGCACAAATACTTACCATTGTGGGCAATGCGGTGGGGCACATCTCATCAACAAGGCTACCTGCATAATGAACATTTGTATACCTAACCCTGAATTGTACCCCACATCTTTAAAATAAAAGATTTAAAAGTTTAAAAAAAAAACTTACCATTATGTATTTCCTTACACTGTTTAGCACAGGAGCATGCTGTAGGGATTTTGTAGCCTAGCAGCAATAGGCTACACTTTTTAGCCTAGATTTGTTGTAGGCTGTAATATCGAGTTTTGAATAGGTTCCCTCTATGATGTTTGCAAAATGATGAAATAGCCTAACAATGAATGAATCCCAGTCACTAAGTGGTACATGACTGTATATGTTAACGAGCTAATCCTAAAAAATATATATATAGATATGCAAAGGATCTGGAATGGCCAAAACAATGATGTAAAATAAAAAATTTGGAGAAATTATACTTTGTAAGACTTGTTTTAACACTATGGCAATCAAGAAAAGTATAGCTAAGGATACACAAAAAGATAGATGGACTTGAGTAGACAATTCTACAATATGCCTGTACTTACCTGGTCAATTGTTTTCAACCAAAGCAAATAATGGATAAATAAATGCTTTATCAAGTGGTGCACAAACTGGCGTTTTAGATGGAACAAATTATACCCAAACCCATACCTCACAATATACATAAATACTAACTTCAGATGGTTCCATATATTAATATTAAAAAGATAAATGAATTAAAGTAGTGCAAGCAACTTGAACACTTGTTAGAAAACTAAAATCATATGTCCACAAACAATATTTATTAGAGGATCTTAACATTATTTTTGTTTATAATAACCCCAAACTGGTAACAATCCAAGTTAAATAAACCAGTAGCAAAATGTTTGCACAAATTATAGTATATTTAAAATATATATTTCTTTGACTGCATTGGTTCTATGGGAAAAAATAATTTAAGAAAGAAGAAAAATAATTTTAAAAATTAAAAATATGGCATATTTCTTAATGTTAAACTATTATATGCATAACACAGGAGATTAATTTTAAACTTCATTTTTCTGACCAAAAGAAATAAACCAGAGGAAAGAGTGTATACCGCATGAATCCATCTACATAAAGTCCAATAATAAGTATAACTAATCTATTTTTATAATATTAGAGGGAATGACTGTCTACGGGAGATTTGGGATTGACTAGAAAAAGGTACAAAGGAACTTTCTGAGATGACAGATATGCTCTATTTTGAGTAGACTGTTGGTTATATCGGTGCATACATTAGTCAAAATTGATTCAGTTGTGCATTTAAGATCCTCAATCTAAAAAAACAAGCAAACAAATGAGTAGCAACAACAGCATTTACCATAGGGGCATTTAAATTCCCCCCAGAAAACATTTTATGGGGCGAAACCAAAAACCTTAACCTCTAGTGCCATTTATTTCCCCAAATTTTATATTTTGTCTGTTTCACAAGGTTACTTGCCAATGCACTGGATTTAAAAGATTGTGTCAAATAATTTTCATCCCTGCCCCACTCCATATACTTCAGGTCTTTTTTCTTCACAGTGTCAGTCTTGCCTGTATAAATAACTATGGAGCTGCCAATGGTAATCTTGTTTCCTGAGAATAATCAGGCTCACAAGAGACAGCTGCTTGACCATGAAGGCCCAGGTTTTTATTCCAAAATTACCAATGAAGTAGATTCTCTCTTTCCCTCTATGAAAAGCAAGTTAGGAGGCATAATAAGACTAGGAATCTGAAGCTAATTGGATGAACTTCCATATAGAAAGAAATATCGGGAGTTTTAGCCCAAAATGCAATGGTCTTGCAATGTTGAGCGCTCATTTAAAGTTTTTGGTCACACATTTAACATGAAACCAGTCAGTACAGATGTGTAAGTTTTCTACATCAGCATTGCTCCTCTGCTCACATGCAGGCCTAGAAGAGGTAGCTATGAGTATTTAATCTAGACTGGGATTTTGCTGGTTGAGGATGTCAGAGGGAATGATGGTGAGTTAATGGTATTTTATTATGGTTCTGGATTGTACAATTCAACATAATCAAGGAGTGTTTGCTGAGGTATGGGTGTAAGTAGACAATGAGGTTACACTATTTGATGACTGAGTTTGGCAGCTTTGGAAAGGAGCTAGCCATGCTGAACTCCACCCACTTTCTTCTTTTTAGAACTGCCTAAAGGCAGATCATGACTCTTCATGATCACAAATTAAGTTATTTGGGATAGTTACTATTCTTTAGGAGTAAGGGGATGCCAGCAGTTGGCCAGAACTGTCCATGATTCATTGGGTATAATTTGATATTAACAAGCCCCTTGCATGATAAATTTAAGGTCCTCCATTGGCCTACTTCATTTATCTCTTAGATATCTAAAAAAAAAAGGCAAGGAAGGACATCATTTAATTAATTCTTCAAAACCTCAACAGAAGAATGTAAACATTGAAAAAGGAAACTCAGCAACATAAATTTCAGAAAACAACAAGCTTTCAGTCAAAGAAAGGGAGAGCAGGAATAATCAAAGTAGAAATTCTAGAAGTTGACATTAACAGTGGCAAGAGTGGGAAACTGTGGGGTGGGACAGGGAGGTGATCAGAAATGGACTCACATGAAGAAAGGTACAAATTAACATTTGTGATTGTTGATGTGCAGTGTGGGTTTCTGTTTGTGACTGAAGCTAACAGGGATGTGGTGTGTGATATTGTGAAAGTCTTTGTCACTGAGAAATTGTATACCTGGAGTCAGCTACTCTGCCTTGTGATGGAAAGGCTGATATTTAAGCAAGCGGTGATTGATAATTTTGGTAAGCAGATCCTCAGAGCAAGCCATTGTTGAAGACTGGGGGGTTAATCTTACACAGGGATTGAGGAGTTGTGGCAGCAGAAACAAGTGGAGACAGATGATGTGATGAGTCTGGAGACCTTAGGAAAGAATGGATGAATCTTAATATTCCAATACTGACTCACAAGTAAAATAACATTTCTCTAGCAAGCATTTGTTGTATTCTATGATCTTATGGGGTTTGACAATTAAGTTAGCGAACTCATGCTAGGAAAAGCGTTACATACTTCATTGCTGAATTTCACCACATTCACCTTCGGAGTATTCCCCTTAGGAAGCTATGCACCAGTGCCAGTGCCTAGTCCACCTGTCAAAGCAATTTTGGAACTCTTTTTCTGAATTGGCCATCAGAGCTATCGTTGTATTACCTTGATGTCCTGAATGTCCTCCCGATGTCTTCCTTTAAATATTTCCTCTATCTTTGGGTAAAGAAAAATGTCGCTGGGGACCAGATCAGGCCAGTAGAGATGGTGTTCCAATACAGTTATTTCTTTACCAGTTAAAAATTCCTCCCTCACAGACAGCGTTGTGTGAGCTGGTGTATTGTTGTGATGTAAGATTTCCTTTGGGACCATTTTTTGCACACATCTTTCTCATGCCAAGATTTTTAGTTGAGTCTCCTAATTGTTTCTCTGTCAATGTTTATTTGGTCTGCCATGCTTCTCACAGTCAGCTGATGATTTGGATGCACAATTCAATGAGTTTTTGCAGTATTTTTTTTTGTCAGTTCTGCTTGTTACTGGCTGTCCTGACATCTCTTCATCAGATGCTTTCTGTCCCCTCAGAAAAACATTGAATCCATTTGTATACTGCCATTTTCTTCATGCCATTATTCTTATAGATTAGGCCTAACCTATCCCTGATTTCACTGTACTCTTGCCAAGTTTAACAAGAAATATAATGTTTGGTCTTTGCTGTAGTTCAAACTCCAACATTCTTGCAATGACAGCTCTGATGACCATTCCTGAAAAAGAGTTCCAAAATTTCTTTGACAGGTGGACTAGGTGCTGATGTCAGAGCATAGTTTCTCAAGGGGAGTACTTCTAAGGTGACCATAGTGATATCTAGTAATGAGATATGGAGCACTTTTTCTAAGATGAGTTTGTAAACTTACTTATCAATCTCCTACATAAGGCAATCTATTTGTCACTTTAAAAAATTCTGATAACTTTCAGCAAATAAATTTGTTCTTAACACTGTTAGCACACACTCCTATTATCAGTTTTCTGAAAGTGTATGCTAATCACTTAGAACAGATGTGGCTTAGACAGAAATGGTGACTTGGTCATACTATTCTTCTGAAAGTCTTCTATAAATCATCACAATATATTCTAATAATCAAGTCATTCTTGTTTTTATAGCTGCATTACAAAACACATTGAAGCATTTAATTATTTTTCTCAACTCTCATTAGAAATGTATTTTATCTATTTATTAATTCATCTTAGAAATCTTGCTGAGAAATGTGTAAAGCACTGTGCTAACTACTGAGAAAATCAGAAACTAATGCAGTCATCTAATAGAGTTTTATTTTACAATAAACTCATGTTATGTAAAATACAATTCAGTATAGTAAAAATTTAAATCAATATAAAGCATTACTGTATAACTACAATAATGGAATATTTGCTGGGCCACTCATAGTCTATTTCATCTTCAGGGCTTCAGGGCTCCTATTACTCATAGGCAGTCAATACAGAAATAATCAAGACATTGTCTCCAAATGAATCAAAGTGTTCAAGGAACTGGAGCATAGTAATGGACAGGATGCAGTCTCATACAGAATGTTGGAGTCATTTGTCAAATGAGTGCCTTTTGTAGGGAGGATGGGAGATGAAATGCATTATAATCAATTGCCTTATATGTGTCAACAACTGTCCTAGATAATTTAATGTAATTACATACTATCATCCTCACAATAATTTCAGATTCTTTATTTCTATTTCTGTAGAAAATTGAGACTCATTTAGCTATTGCAAAACCTTTTCTACAAAATGTAAGAGACCATGCACTTTCCATTCCATCACACTCAGAATCCATTCTGAAGAGGACATCAGTGTTAGGACGATTCTAACAGAAATGATTGCAGCACCTATTTTGCTTTAGAGTTTGTACAGTGTTTTCTTATATGTTATTTTATGTGGTCCTAACAATGATTCTTGTTCTTGGTATTCACAATGATAAAAGTCTTTTGAAAAGAATGATGAACTAGAATCCTTCTGATGTCTTTTCAATAAGAGTTAGTTTAATGTAATTAGGTATAGTTCAGAGACAGAAAAATGAGACAAGGATCAAAGAGCTTAGTTAAAAAAACACTATTGTACTACAGTCACCAAAATATTTTAATGACATATGCTGGGCCTCTTGGTTATTTTCTAGAATTAAACACAAGATATTACTCAAGTAGTTTTCCAGGTGGGCCCATTTGTCTCCTTCCAGCTCAGGTAAAGACAGCATAATGGGAAGTCTGGCTATAACAGAGAGACATTGATATTGAAAACCATGACTATTATGATTAATGGTGATTCATGATCTGATTTCCTAACATATGGACTGAGTCATCCTAGCAATAAACTACTCTAATATCACGTATGCTACCACTCTACTAACTTGACATTGAAAACAAAAATATTTTATTTTGAAATAATTTTAAATGCTACTTGAAGTACAAAATAATGCAGCATTTCATATAACCTTCACCCAACTTCTCCCAGTGATATCTTGCATAACCATAATATAATGATTCAAACTAGAAAAGTAGTGCACTACTTCTAACCTAAGCTACATTTATTTTTTATTGTCTAACTTTTCATTTTATTTATATTGACTTATTATCGTATTCATTTATTAATTGATGCTTCTATTGTGAAGTGGTTTTAATTGATACTTTTGCTGAGTTATCAAGTGGTGTCAACCTTTATATTTGTAGTTAGAAATTGAGAGTGAAATAGAAGACTTCTTTCTGGGGAATACAAAAAAATGTGTAAGTTCTCCCAAAAGAAGAAGATGATGCCAGACTTGGTGGCTCAGCCTGTAATCCCGCACTTTGGGAGGCCGAGGTGAGTGGATTGCCTGAGCCTGAGGGTTCAAGACCTGCCTGGGCAACTTGGCGAGACCTCATCTCTACAATAAATCAAAAATCAGCCGGGCGTGGTAGCGCGCACCTGCAGTTCCAGCTACTCAGAAGGCTGAGGCAGAAGGATCACCAGAGCCCAGCAGGTCGAGGCTGCGGTGACCGGGAGCGGCCACTGCACTCCAGTCTGGGCGACAGAGTGAGACTCCAACTCAAAAAAAAAAAAGAAGAAGATGACATTTGTCTTCCCTTTTGTGAACAGGTAATACAGAAATTCCCTTCTTTAGACATGCTTGTGCTATTCAAAAAGAATGAAAAAAAAATAGAATAATAAAAATGTGATCTACATTGAATATGATTTAGTATATAAGACAATAAAATTTGTTAAAATATGAAACTTATGTCTGCAAGATCATTAAAAAGTCACTGAAAATTAAGCAATTTGTTAGTGTGTGTGTGTGTGTGTGTGTGTGTGTGTGTGCGCGCGCGCCCACGCGCGCGTGTGTGTGAAATGGGAATACTTTAAATCTGCTTATATAGTCATTTCTCAAGCTAGGAAATAAGGCCAGGTTATTTATTTTAAGAGAACATCACAAGGGGCTTTTGGGATGGCTTGGTACCCTTGGTGGGTCTTGGTTGGAAAATTTGGGGTAGGGAACTCTTAACTGGTTCCAGAAGTTTGTGCTTTGGGAAGAAGGCATGAACAACATGTATTTTCTGTTTTCCTGAAATAATAATGTCAACTGATTTACTTGGGCAAGTCAGCTAAATGAAAACCTGAGGCAAACAAATATGTGTTTAAATTTTCCTCTCTTCCGTTTGCTATACATACATTCAGGTTTAAATATTAGAGAAAGAACTTTTTAGGATGGACAATTAAGTTTGAGAACTCATTCTAGAAAAAGTGCTACATACCTTATTACCAAATATTGCTGTGATCACCTTCAAAGTACTCCTCTTGGAAAGCTATACACCCATGCCAGCACCTAGTCCACCCATCAAAACAATTTTAGAACTCTTTTTCTGGAATGACCATCTGAGCTGTTGTCATAGTATCTTGATATCCTGAATGTCATCACAATGTCTTTCTTTCAATATTTCTTTTATCTTCAGGTAAAGGAAAAAGTCATGGGGGCCAGATCAGGTGAATAGGGAGGATATTCCAATACAGTTATTTGTTTACTGGCTAAAAACTCCATCACAGAGAGTGCTGTGTGAGCCGTTGCATTGTCATGATGCAAGACCTCCTCCGGGACCATTTTTGCACACACTTTTCTTATGCCAAGATTTTCAGTTAAGAGTCTCCTAACTGCAGACCGATGTTTATTTGGTCTGTTATGCTTCTCACAGTTAGCCAATGATTTTGTTGCACAATTTAATGAGTTTTTGCAATATTTTTGTCAGTTCTGCTCATTACTGGCAGTCCAGACTTCTCTTCATCAATGACACTTTCTGTCCCCTTAAAAATATTTAATCCACTTGTGCACTGCCATTTTGTACACATGACATTATCCCCCAAAACTTGGGCTAACGTGTCCCTGATTTGACTTCCACTCTTGCCAAGTTTAACAAGAAATGTAATGATTGTTCATTGCTTTAATTCAAACTCGAACATTCTCGTGATGATAACTCTGATGGCCATCTCAGAAAAAGAGTTCCAAAACTGCTTTGGCAGATGAATGAGGCGATGGTGTTGGTACTTAGATTCCCAAGGGGAGTGCTTCAAATGTGACCTTAGTGATATTCAGCAAAGATATGTAGCACTGTTTCTAGGATGAGTTCATGAACTTAATTATCAGACCCTGTATTACACTTACACATATTTTCAAAGATTATAAATAAGGAAAAAAAGTGACATGCATGTTTATCAGAAGTTTTATAATTTATAGTTGTACAAAGGGAAAAAGGCCATTGCAATTTAAATGTCCAGAGTTACTTTGAAAGTCACATGCTTGATCATGAGCCACTTTTAGAATCTCCTTTCTGATATTTAAGCTGGCATCTGATTTTATTTTTAATCATTTCTTTTTTCTCATTTTTCAAAACTGCAAATTTTTTACCCTGAGAAATTTGAAGTCTGTCATTATAAAATAATCATTTCTATGAAAGCCGTTCAGTTCAAAACAATATAACTAATAAAATGTAGTCCTTTCTGCCTGCTAAAACATCTCTTGAGTTCTGGTACATCATCAAACAATGGTTTTGTTCTGGAAAGATAAGATCCATACGATTCACATTTTATCATCCTAAGCCATGAACCAAATAGTAATAATTGTGAGTAGAAAAACACTTACGTATATTTGAAATTCCAAGATTAGATTCATTTATCAGAAAGCTGAATTACTTTTAAATTTTATTTGTTCTGCATTGTTTTACATTTTATCTGAACTCTGAGAATGCTATTTATATTTGTCAGCTAGATTTAAAAAGTACCCTGATAAAGTGTGCACTATGCAGCAGGAATTATTCTAAATATGTCACATGTGCAACATAACTCAATCATTCTAAACTCCTCTTATAAGTATTATTACACACTCCTCCTTTTTCAGATGAATATGCCAAGTCAGAAAGAGATGAAGAGAGGATTCTCCTTTTGTGTTGGTTGAATCTATGATACCAGCTCTAAAATTCTGAGTTAAAAAAAATAAAAGTAGCTACTATCAAGAAAGAAGGGCAAAGAAGAATATTAATGGCACAAAACACTTTCCTATAAGAAACCAAACAGAAATTACATTTGCGGGATTACTTACAAAAATTTGAAATGAGCTTTCTTCTCTCTTTTTTTAGTAATGTGATTTCTAATAAAGTAGTTTTTTATAATAAAATTTCTACAATGAGGAAATAGGGATCTGAACTCAAACTAATTCTCTTAAATAATAATTCAATAGACATATTGGAATGTGGAGTGGAAAAAGTGAACTTAGAACAATAGAACTGGCTTTTTTATTCCAGCTTTGTCATTTTCTGCAAGTAATTCATTTATCATTCAACTTCAATTTCCTTCTTTATAAAATATAAATAATGAAACCAACCTCATAGGGCTGTTTTGAGAATTAAAATTAGATGAATGTAAAAAAAAATGCCTGAGGGATAGTCGAAGATACATTTCTTAATTATTATTACTTTTTAAAAGAATATATATTGGAAAAACAGTAGCATTGGAGTAAAAAAAATTTCCTAAATTCATATAATTATGGAGGAAATAGTTGCTCAAAGTAACATGAAAAATGGATAAAACGTGTCCACCTGAATTTCAATTTGTAATTCCAATTTTTAGACCTCAAAACTTTGGTATTTCTGCTTTCTTTTAAGGAAGCTTTATTGTATTTTTTTCCCACTTTTTCAGCATGACTGAAAGTTCTCATCTGGAATAGCATACATATATTTCTGAAAATCCTAGTGAATTAAAATTTGCATCTAATTAACATGTAAAGTGCACATATTTGAGTTCAACTATAAGTCCAAAAACTTAGAAAAGTAAACAGCATTCGACATTTTGTAATATGTTCTTCAAACACTCTTTCCTTTTATGACTGACTCTGTATCCTTTTTCAATATTAAATATTTTGACCAGATTGATGATTTATACTTTTATATAAATATTGTGGAGGGTGCTACATTTCAAGAAAATTGTGTCTTGCTTATGGAAGAGAGTTCTGTATGAGAAAACGGAGGCAGTCTTGTGCAAAGGAATACCCCCATGGAATCTTTTATTTGTGTTTGCCAACTAATATAATTGATTTACTGATTTGAAGAATTTTCATCTAGTAGACCCTATAACTCAGACAGAAGAAAATTAATTTATCTCTAGGTGGGATGAAAAATGAAAAGACTGCCTTCTCTACCCACTCACACAATATTCGATATTCAAGTAAGTGGTTCCAGAGGGGTATTTCAAACCTGGATTTCAGGCAATAGGAAGTCTGCCAATGCCTTTAGGATTTTCAGAAGAAAAAAATAACTGTACAGGGTCCTTGCATAATATTTTCTGCTTTACATTTTGCTTTCTTATTGAAAAGAACTTTCTTAACGTGCCTTTTTCCAGTTGATTGACATTTTATAATTCCAAACTTGAGTATTGTTTATTCTATGTTCACTTTTTCAGTTATAGCATGTTGTGGATGCAACATGCAGTTTCTTATCTCTAGAATCAAATCTTTAAGAATCTATAGCCAGTTTATTTGTTCCTGTTGATAAAGAGACCTGCTAATATCTGTCCATACTGCCACAGCCCCTAGAGAAGGGCATGACAAGAGTTCAAGCACTCCTGCACATTCATGAGCACATTACTGAGAGTCTCCTTGTCTTCTATGCACTCCGAGTAAGTAGCATCAGGGGATCCTTGACTTCCCTGCAAACTATGCCCAAAGCTGTAAATCCCTATTTACTTCCTTTCTTAATAGTGATAGGTTTGAACAATATAGAATCAATGTAACCTAACCATAAGTCTTGTGATTTGTATAACTTTGAATCAATGTAATGGTAAGTCCTGTGATTAGCATAACTTTTGCAAGCATGATGTCTTAAGCCTGGTAAATTTCCTTTACTCTGAATGTCACTGTCTAAATGTAAAATGCAGCTGTCACTTAAGTCCTATACAATGCTCTGCTGGTCACATGGCTGATGTATAGGTACCAACAACTCCGGACTATAAAAGTGGAAAGAGAGACCTGAAGGGTGGGCAGAAAGACCACAAGTCTTTAGAAAGACCTCAAGTCCAACTCTTGCTCCCTCTAAATTTTTTATCAGTTCCCCGCCCCTCTGACTTATTGGTATCAAGGGAGAGCAGCCTTACTCAGACCATAACACTATGTTAGAGAAGAGATAGTCATAAATAAATATTTTGATTGTAATTGGTTTCTAGGTAACCCAGTGAAATAACTAGAGATAATTTTCTTTTTCCTTAGATACAGCATTTATAAGGCAATGATTTTGGGTAGACTAATTGCTTATCTGAAAGCTACA
The DNA here is from genome assembly GCF_000164805.1 of Carlito syrichta. Taxonomy (NCBI): domain Eukaryota; kingdom Metazoa; phylum Chordata; class Mammalia; order Primates; family Tarsiidae; genus Carlito; species Carlito syrichta. Next base: position 313,884 of record NW_007231203.1, on the reverse strand, counting down.
TACAAGAATTTTATAAAGACAATGTAACTTCTGAAGAGGGTGCAACTGGGATAAACATAGGGCTATAAGTTTAGAGAAGCAAGTTTTATCTTTAATTTGAATAGTTGTGACTTTGGTCAGGATACTTAGCCATCCTGAGTTTGAATTATGTCACATATGTAAGGATGCAGTTGGAGTCATAGATCTTTGAACATAATTACAATGCTAACATTTAAATACTCTGGTTTAATATTTCTTTTTTTTTTTTTTTTTTTTTTGAGTTGGAGTCTCACTCTGTTGCCCAGACTGGAGTCCAGTGGCCGCTCCCGGCCACCGCAACCTCGACCTCCTGGGCTCCGGTGATCCTTCTGCCTCAGCCTTCCAAGTAGCCAGAATTACAGGCATGCGCTACCACACCTGGCTGATTTTTTGCTTTATTGTAGAGATGAGGTCTCATCAAGTTGCCCAGAAGGGTCTCGAACCCACGGGCTCAGGCAGTCCACTCACCTCAGCCTCCCAAAGGTGTGGGATTATAGGCTGAGCCTCCGAGCCCGGCTTAATATTTCTTTGATATACATTTATATCACATAGTATTTATTAAGTGAAATGGAAGAGAGGATGAAAATTAAATGCCAACTTTTGCTATATATTGATTGATTTATCTTCATTGCCAGATAGATAATTTTTAGAGAAGAGCTTTTTTTTTTTTTTAATCTATTTGGAAGCACACAGCTAGACAATGAAGGGATTGCCAGTCAAAGCTAGAAATTGACTCCTAACCCCATTTTACTACACAGCAGCTTATCTCAAAAGTAAATGATTGTGTTTATTTTACAATAGAAATTCTTATGGACCTCAAATATATTCATTTGTGTTAGATGAATATGTTTGGGAAATCAGGAGTTAAAAGTCTCTAGCTTCTATTTGCATATTCCATTGTTTAAAGATTAAGAAAGTGCATGTTTATTAATTAACAAAATTTGAATTGTCTTATGGATTTTAAACTAAGTCAAATAAGCCTTTCACTACATGTTCTGTTAGAATAATAACTGTTCATGTTAAGAAAGTTTAATAATAGCAATTGCATAAAGGTCTTGTGATATACCACAGTTGCACAGCAAAATTTCCTGGTATTGTTTGGTAGCAAGTTCCTCTGTATCCAGATAACAACGGAACAACTCAATAAGCAGTCCTACTTTATGATACTACAAGTTTTGGTAAATTACATAGCTGATTAGAGCCCAAGAAAGTGATATAAATTAAGCATAGCTTCCAAGAAAAATATCACTTCTTTAATTTGTTCTGAGGAAAAAAAATACGTTTGTTATAACTCTAGGTATGAAGTTATTGCAGGCAGGAAAGGAAAATTCCTTCAGGAATGTTTCTGATTAAAGCCACTTTATCTGCATTGTGCCATCCCTGTCTCTGTTCTTCGAACCTTGTTAGAAAATTCCTTTGGGACATGCTTCATGTCCTGAAGCACTTAACATTCCTAAACTGCTTTCTTGGAACTTTCCTTTCATTTCCTTTGCCAGTGCTTTTGACCTTTGATCTGCAAAGAATGCACTTCAAAATAGATGGAGCAGGGAGAATTATGGCTTCTTGTCATCTTTTATACATTGAAAAAGAACATTTTGAAAACATTTTGAGCAAGCGTGCAACTGTGCAAAATAAATAGTTAGGTTCATAGAACATCTCCTTAACATGATTCTTTTTTTGTTTTTTTTTGAGTTGGAGTCTCACTCTGTCGCCCAGACTGGAGTGCAGTGGCCGCTCCCAGCAACCTCGACCTGCTGGGCTCCGGCGATCCTTCCGCCTCAGCCTTCCAAGTAGCCAGAATACAGGCATGCGTTGTGACCACACCCCGCTGATTTTTTGATTTATTGTAGAAATGAGGTCTCGCTGCCCAGGCGGGCCTCGAACCCTCGGGTTCAGGCAATCCACTCATAATGGTTAGATTTATGGATTAGGTTGCAAAGTCTTATGTATTTTTTATGTCTTTACAAAGACAGATAGCATCAGTTTGCATTTTTTTTGAGTCAGAGTCAAGACTATCACCCAGGCAGAAGTGCAGCTCATGGCACTGCTGCTCATGGCCACTGCAGCCTTGACTTGCTGGACTCAGGCGGTTTTTCCACCAGCCTTCCAAGTAGTTGGAACTACAGGTGTGCGCCACCACGCCCAGCTAACTTTTTGACTTACTGTAGAGATGAGGTCTAATCGTGTTGCCCAGGCTGGTCTTGAACCTGCAGGCTCAGGCTATCCTCTCGCCTCTGCCTCCCAAAATGCTGGGATTACAGGCATGAGTCACTGCACCTGGCCCAATTTGCATTTTTATTGTTTTATATATCCTTCTACTCATTTTAATTATTATTCAGAAGGCAAAAACATTTAAACAAGTAAATGCAAGTGTGTTGCTATGTACTTCTCACATAAGTAGTTCATTCTTTAAACAGACTACATAAGCATTGCATGCATGTACTTAAATCTCCTAATTGAAAATAACTTCAAGCCATTTGCAACAATAAATAAGATTTTTTTAAAAAATCCTCCAGTCAATCTACCATATGTAAAAAAATTTTGGACCATTTGTCTTCTTCCACATATATTCAATAAAAACAGGAAACAACAAAAACAAAATTAAAGAAAAAATGTAATTGAGTGACAGCACTTACTTTATTTTACTGCATGAGAGTAACATTCAAATTTGTTATTTGCATTTAGTACAAAAATGTCTCTCTTTTCTTGAATTATTCTAGGTACTTTAAAATAGAATTTTTTTAAAACTACTTTTACAAATATAGACTTTAATATTCATTCATTTGAAATAATTATTGTTCAATGAATGAATATTAAAATAAATTTATCTATAAATGTATCAATGCTGAGCGCTGTGTTAGATGTGGGAGATAAAATGTTAATAAGCCACAGTTCTGCCCTCAAGGCACTAAGCAAATAGGCAGTTAGTAGAGACTGATGCAGGGCATGATGGTTCATGCCTTTCATACCAACACTTCGGGAGGCAGAGGCATGAGGATTGCCTGAGCTCAGGATTTTGAGACCAGCCTGGGCAACTTGGTGAGACCTCGTCTCTACAATAAATCAAGAAAAATTAGCCAGGCATGGTGGTGCAGGCCTGTAGTTCCAGCTACTTAAAAGTCTAGGGCAGAAGGATCACCTGAGTCCAGGAGTTCGAGGCTGCGGTGGCCTTGAGCGTGCCTCTGCCTTACAGCCTGGCTGACAGTGAGACTCCGGCTAAAAAAATAGACTGACACTTTCTGTGCTGGGAGCAAGCACAGGATGTGATAGCAGCATGTAATAGAGATACAAAATATCTCATGTGAGTGTGACAGGAGAGGTGAAGCCATCTTAGTTTAAGACCTGGAGGGTGAGAAGAAATGAACCTGATTAAGAGGAATTGTATTGAGTGGACAAATACTTCAAGACTTTAAGAAGTTTTTCAAGTGTACATCGATTCTTCTTTCAGACCCAAGTTAATAAATGTTATACTGAAATGTATCCTTGAAGAGCATAGCCAACTCCTCATTTATTTATTTATTTATCTTTTTGATTTAAGAAGCCCATGTGCAGGTAGGACTGTTACACAGGTCTGTTGCATGATGGTGAGGTTTGGACTGCTAATGAGCCTGCCACCCAGGTGGTGAGCATGGTGCCCAATGGGGGTTTTTAATCTTTATTCACTTTCTCTCTCTCTTCCTAATGTGTGTTGTGTCCATCTGTGCCCAGTGTTGAGCTCCCACATATGCATGAGAGAATTCAGTATTCCAGCTCATTTTATGAATAAGACCTGTGGTGTTCACTTGACTTACCTCAAGTAACAGAAGAAGTGTATGGAATTATCAGGATTTTGACACAAGAAAGAATCTGTGACCATCCATTTCTCTGACATTTCCCAGTAAATTCTTACCGTGTGATTCCTTCAGCAATATCAACAGAAAGCTTTAGTAATTGAAATGTTGAAGAAGATGATGTAAAACTATTTAAAACACGTGAGATTTAAAATTGTATTTTTAAAGAAACTATTGGCTCTAGTTTGTTTTCAAGATTGCTGAAAAAAATGGTAGTAGTTAAGTAACTTTGTGAATTATTTTTCCTATCTTAATAGCTAGATTAGATTAGATGATTATGTGGTGACCAGCCAATATTGTCTGTACTACTATAACACAAAATGGTCAATTATTCACAGTTTAATTTGGTCATGTCACAATGACAACCATGAAATGAAATTTAGTTAGAAAAATATAAGAGGATACAAAATATGTTTTAGTTTAATTGCTTAAATTAAATTTCAATAGAGAACATATATGAAGGAACCAAGCTGCGGAAATGAAAGTAATAAGCAGTGATTGTCTGAAAACATGAAAACGATTTTACTATTTTTCAAAGAGTTGTCTATTTGGGGAAATAAGATTTGTTGTTCCTACAAAAGACAAAATAATAGGAAAAAAAAATTCACAAAACTGGGATTTTTATTAGTTTGACTATTTGGAATACTATAGAAGCAATTTGTATAGGTCCCAAAAGGCATTTAATACAGATAAGATTGTTGGCGACACAGGGGGAAAAGTCATAGTTGATAGCTGAGACATTCTGGTATTAATAGATCATCATTTCATGCTGCATGTCTATTTTACTATACATACATTCAGGTTAAAAAGGATATCAGCCAGTTACCCGTTATACTGACCCTACAAATGAAAAATAATGAAGATAGATTCAGAGTACTATACTATAGAATTTTCTTAAGAAACAAAAGTCATAGCCGGGCTCGGTGGCTCAGCCTGTAATCCCGCGCCTTTGGGAGGCTGAGGTGAGTGGATTGCCTGAGCCCGCGGGTTCGAGACCCGTCTGGGCAGCAAGACCTCATCTCTACAATAAATAAAAAAATCAGCCGGGTGTGGTAGCGCATGCCTGTAACTCCGGCTACTTGGAAGGCTGAGACGGAAGGATCACCGGAGCCCAGCAGGTCGAGGCTGCGGTGGCCGAGAGCGGCCACTGCACTCCAGTCTGGGCGACAGAGTGAGACTCCAACTCAAAAAAAAAAAAGAAAAAAAAGTCTGTAGAATTGAACACCAAGTATTCAATCTATGGAAAGGGTACCAACTCCAAGTGGAAACCAAAGAATCATTGAATTACCACTCACAAATGCAATGTGGTGAATTATATATCAAATAGAGAAAGATATTAATTTGCTGTGAATTTGAAGAGAATATAGCAATGTGCATTTATTAGCCAATGAAGGAAAAAGAGTGTAACCTCAGTAGTCTTCTGTGATGGTTAATTTTAGGTGTCAAAAGCCTAAGGAATTCCTAGAGATCTGGTAAAACATCTGTGTCTCGTGTATCACTGAGGGTGTTTCACAGAGGAGACGAGAGTATGAGTCAGTAAATTGAAGACGTCAACCGTGAGACACGGAACTGTAGGAAGATTTGCCTGCAAGGTAAGCATGTTCCATACAGTCAGCTGAAGGTTCTATCTAGAGAACAAAAAAGCAATTTTTTTTCCTCTCTCTTATATGACTGAAACCAGCTGGGACATCTCCTGCCCTTGGACCTCAGAACTCCAGTTTTTCCAGGCTTTGGATTCTGAGGTTCACACAAATCCCCTTCAAACCCTTGCTTTCTACCTCTGTTCCCTGCCCAGGTTCCCAGGTCTTTCAACTTGAACTGAGAGTTTCACAGCTGGCCTCTCTAATGCTGAGGCTTTTGGATCTGGACTGGGCCATGCCATTGACTTTCCTGGTTCTATAGCTTACCGATGTTTTGCTGGGGGACTTTTCAGCCTCTATAATCACTTAAGCTAATTCTCCCATACATTCTTTCTTATATCTATATTTTATATCTATATCCTTAGCTATATGGTTATCTATATCATCTATACCTATATCTATATCTATATTAACTATATCTATATATCTATGTCTATGTCTATAGAGCGATATCTATGTGTGTATGTATGTGTGTGTGTGCGCGCGCATGTGTGTGTATCTTTCACTGGTTCTTTAGAGAACCTAACACACCTTCTAATTACTCTATCTCTCACCTAGAATTGTTCAACTTGCAGCCTAGTCTGCTGTTTTTATGCTTCTTTATGGACATTGTTTTTTTTGAAAGTGAGAAAGCAGGATTTATTGAGAGGACAGAGAAGCTCCCACAGTGGGAGGAATATGGAATTTTTTAGTGTCTTTTATATTTTTTTATTTAGTATTGAGCCAAACAATGAAAGAGTAATGATTCACTACAATAGCCATAATAATAATAATAATAATAATAATAGGGATTTGTGGGCTACATTTTGGTCTGTAAAAATTTTTATCATGAAAATTTAATTCATTTTAAAATAATTATGTGTATGTCAACCTAGGAACCTTAAAGAGTTCTTAACTTGATACCCAATGTCCCAGAATCCCATAGACTTTAGCATTTGGTCCAGAATTTTTATTTTGTAATAAAATATTATCATTATTATTTGTATTAAAATAAGACAGAATGTGTTGTGTAGGCCAACAATTTGTGCATCCAGTTTTGGTCATGGTTTGATTTGTTGGTTTAAGGTGCATGTGCAGTGAGCAGTTCTTATTTTAGCTTGATAAACCTTGTCTTTCCAAAGTTGGAGAAAAGATAGTTAACACCTCTCTTTCAAGAAGAGCATGCAATGTGACAAATGAAATGCGTTCAGATATAAAGGATTCCCTCTGGTAAAGGTAGATTTACAAGTCCTTGTCCCTGTGATCCCTGCAATGTTTTGACCACTTTTACTGTGGTCTTCATTGCACCTTATGATATGCACATGGTCAGTGATTCAAGAGCTAGTGGAACCAATGAAAAATAAGGAAAATTGTAGTTTTGAATTGTATATAAAACATACATGGGGATCAAAGGTTTGTTAGTCCTGGCCTAGAGTTTACAGAAAAACATCTTGATATTCTTGCTATGGTGATTTTCTCAATATTTGTTAATTTGCAAACTTTATGGGGTTTTGAAAATGTTATTTATTGATTTATTTATTTATTTTACTGTAAACCCTTTTGGCAGCAATGGATATGGAGTAAACAAAAGTCAATGTCTGGTGACATGTCTACTGCATTTTAATTTCTTTAGAAAGATGATCATAAACAACTTGTACAAAATGTTCATGTTTACCACTTACTATGCGAGCCTTGTGATAGCACTGAACACATGATGCCCACTAAAATGATTGCAAAATTCACCATCTACCTCTAAAGTTTGAAGTTTATAAGAACCCAGACAACTTTAGCAGATATGTTTGCAACTTATTCTGTGAAGATTGATTTTGCATTTAGATCACACTGCTTGCTTTCAATTTTATGTTGTCTTGTGCACATACGGAAGTGAAGCAAAAAACGTTGTATTGGCTTCATTAACAGTAGGAGAAATCCCAAATATTTAGATAATATAAATTTGATATTTGTGTCATCAGATACTTGAAATAGAATATCAAGAAAGTTAATTCACATAAATATGGCAATATTTCATTCAATTTATTTAATCTATATAAAGGTTTAGGAAATGTATTAGACCAAAAGCAAAATATCTGACATTATTTTAAATGCTAATATAAACTCAATTAACATTTGAAATTAAAGTTAATTTTTTAAGGTGATGGTTTGGTTGTAGTACAATGTAAGTGGAATATAGTGTGGAGACAAATATATGTTCTTACTAATTAAGAAATCTAAGAGATAGAAATGTAGTTGAAATTAGTTGTGATGAACACCTGGTTTGAAATTGTGTAGAAACTCACTGTAATATTATACCAATTAAAAAGGAAGTTGAAGTGCCAATATATACAATGAATTTTATAAACACATAATGAAAGTAACTATTTCATAAAGAAGCTGATGTTGAATGCAAACTAATATTTAAACTATGCAGTGTATGCTTTCTGATTTAGCTTCCTTTTATCAATTGATTTTAAACATATGTGAACCTTTGAAAACTACTTTGCAAATCAACCTTCATGTGCTACAATGATTTTTAACTTTTTTTGGTATATAAGTCTTCCAGTTTTGTTTGCAATTTGTTTACAGTTTCTTTGAAATATTTAACCAAAGTATTTAACAGATAGAGCACAAAATGATTTTAGCTTTTAAAGCTCTTATTGAATCAAAGCTTCTATTAAAATAAATATACAAACAGAAAAAAACATGAGCATTTATTCCCACAAAAGTAAGCAAGGAACTGAACAAATTAGATGATGAGCGCTTACACAGTATTTAGGATTTAATTCTGTAATTGCACTTTAGAATATTTCCAGTTATAGAAGTCTCTTTTGATTGCATTCCTATTTTTAATTTGATAAATTTATATTCTGTAAGAAAAAGGACTGAAATGAAGCAGCCTTACAATTTCACAGCACCTAAGTTTGCCAAATCATTCAAAATAAACATTGAGGCATTATTTGATGAATTTCATTTTGCAAAAATATTCTGCTAAGAAAAGTACTCAATGAAGCAAAAATACAATATATATGAAAATGTATGGGCTAAAATGTTTGCACATTTAATTAAAAACCCTAAAACTAAAAATTGAGTACTTTCATTTCACAGATTTACTCAGACATTGCTAGGTAGCACATCATCTACAGAGAATGTATTTTGCAATCAAAATATAATGTTCAGGAAAGAGTCATTTGAAAATGCCAATTTTGTGGACAATATCAACTAGTCCCACTTTAGATGATGAAGTTTATTATCACTGTGCTCTGAACAGGCTGTCCATTTAGAAGTCTGGAACATTCCAGCTTTTCCACAGGCAACAATGCACATCATAAAGTGGGTATTTTAGTGGGTGGCATTAAAAAACCTACACAGTCTTTTTCAACTTTTCAGTAACTTTAAAATTACACTTCCAGAAATGGGCATAAAATATAAGTATACAGCTCAGTGAATTTTTGTAACGTTAGAACATCTGTGTAATCAACACCCATATGTAACCAACACCCAGATCATACACTGAACATCCACCATCCACCATCCTGGAAGATTCCTTATATCCCCCCTCAGCTACTATACCCACCCTCAGGTAATCTAAAACTAGGCTTTGAATGTATGTATGTTGTTATGTGCAGGTTTGTTAACTTAGAGAAATGGTATCACACAGTACACTCTGAATTATTTCATTAAATATTATTTTCATGAGATTCATTCACATTTTTATTATGCATATCGGCAGTTTTTAACATTCTCATTTCTGTATGATATTCCACTACAAAAATAAACTACTATTTATATAGCCATTCTATTCTTGATAGACATTTGGGCTATTTTCAGTTTGAAGCTATTATCTATAATACGGATATGAATATGTGTGCATGAGTCTTTTAGGCATTTACGCATATTTCTAATACAGATTTCCAAAGCCTCATTTCACTTTTAAAATTCATTTAAAAAATTAAACTATTAAAGCAACCTCTTCTATTAACCCCAATAAATAGCAGGACAGTTTAATGCCTTAATGTTAAACATTCTACACTTTTTTCCCTAGAGTCTTCGTCTACATGTATTTGTTTTTATACACATCCCCATATATTCATTCATCTTTTTTTCTCCCTCTATATGGCATACAGTGGCAATCACCAGATAGTTGTGAGGCCATTTAGGTAACAACCACCTATTACTTTTAATCTCTAATTGATTGCTTTCATTATCTTGGAGAAAAGATTCATCTATCAGTGTAAATCAATAATGATACTTTGCTTTCAATGTGATTATACTTTGCTTTCAATGTGATTATACGGTTAGCTCTTCTGGAACCAAGTTATAAAGAAGTAAAATAGTTACATAAAAATATAACCTCAAAATACCTATATACTTTTATTGTAACTGTCAAGTTTAGGAGGAACAATTAAATTTTGTTTGCAAAATAATTTATATAGAATTTTCAAGAAAAAATAGTTACTGTTTCATAAAATATATGTTAATATATAGATGAAATATTTAGATATTAGATGGCTTGTATAGAATTAATTGGCAAATGGGAGTTTTTTTCATGTTTTTCTGAGCAGCAGGACATTTTATTGAAATGGAATCAGTTCTTTTGGTATTACACTTAAGTATATTTACTATTTTGTCTATTTTAGTATATTTACTTCTTTAGAATATAAAATTACTTGTTTAAAATCATATGAATGGGTTGTTTTTCTTTTTGAGAGTCATTCACATTTTAATTATGCATATTGGTAGTTTTTAACATTCTCATTTAACCTGCCCATGGCAGGTCTTTCTGCCATGAATCATCCTTTTTCCTTGTCTTCTTCTCACTATTAAGCTCTGTTTTAAAGCAAAACAAACCAAAACAAAATCATATATATTCCTTGGAAACATGAAGAGCTGAGAAAGAAGTCCATTTTCTACAGATGTCTCCGTGTCTGAGAGTCATGTGAGAAATACAATGGAGATTAACAAGAAATTACTGTACCAGTAAAAGATTACATATAGGAAGAATCTAGTCAATCTAATATTGCTTAACTATCATTTGCAAACCTCAATTGCTATATACTTAGTGATATTATTTTCATTTTTTAATTTTCGCATAAATAAAATTCAACCTCTGTTTTACTGAATAAGCTTCAGGAAAGCTCAGACATATAAGCCATTTTAATGTAAATACAAGTTTCAAAATAAAAGAACATTACATCAAATATAAGTTTCCTGATACATACACAGAAAATAATCAAGTGAAAAACTTCTGACAAACCAAGAATCAAGTCAAATAAATTCACACCTAACACGTAATAAAAGTAATAGCAACAGCAGCAACAAAAACGATACCCAATGCTTACTGAAGACATAATTTATGTGCTAAGACTGGTGCTAACCCCTGTTTATTTACTCACGTTACCCAGCAAAGCCTGAGATTTAGGGACGTTAAGTACTTGCATAATATTTCACAGCAGGTAGTGCAAACACCAGAACTGGACCCAGGACTATCTAATTTAAATGTGTATAATGTGCATTCTTTCTTTTCTTTTTTTTTTGAGTTGGAGTCTTACTCTGTCACCCCAGGTTGGAGGGCAATGGCACACTTCCGGTCACCTCAGCATCCACCTGCTGGGCTCTGACGATCCTTCCGCCTCAGCCTTCCAAGTAGCCGGAACTACAGGCGCAGGCTACCACTCGTGGCTAGTTTTTGATTTATTGTAGAGACGAGGGCTCACCAAGTTGCCCGGGCGGGTCTCGAACCTGCGGGCTCAGGCAATCCACTTTACCTCGGCCTCCCAAAGTGCAGGAACTACAGGCTGAGCCACCGAGCTTGCCTCAATTGCTGTATATTTAGTGATATTCTTTTCATTTCTTAATTTTCGCATAAATAAAATTCAACCACTGTTTTACTGAATTTGCATGCCTCAATTGCTGAATTAAAAAAAATTCATTTAATTTTCACATAAATAAAATTCAACCTCTGTTTTACTGAATTTGCATGCCTCAATTAGTATTCTTTAAACTCCTCTACCGGTTCTCATTAGAATCCAGAGGAAGCTTTAATAAGAAATAATAAAACGAAGAGAATTTATTCTATAGCATGTTTTTCTTTTGTCTTCTCAAATAATCTTACATTTCATAAAGTATCCATCACGCCAAAAGAGGTCTATAAAAGAGCGGCCCTGAATTACAACGGCAGAAAGATTTTTCCTGCCTGCCGTTGAGTGGCTGGAGTGCTGTACCCCTGGATGGGCTGTGAACAAGGCCTAGTTCGGTTTCGTAATGTGCGTTTGGCTTTCCTGGCCTTACATTAAAGGATTTTTCAAAACTCCATTTTCTTCCAAGTACCTCTCATTTTTATTCCTATAACACCTTCTTCGCTGCCTTCTACTCTCCACCCACATCAAGGTCAAAGCTCTGGCTCCCCCGCTGCTGCTGCGCTTTTGCTCCTGCCTACAGCGTTTCACTTATCCCTCCTACCTGCTTTCCTAATGTCTCCTTTCATTTAAAACATTGCATCTTCCTCCTACCTGCATGGAGATCTTAAGCATCCCTTAGAGAACTGGAACTACCGGTATATAAATAGACAAGTTTCTCCCAGGCAAACTTACTCTAAAAAAAAAAAAAAAAAAAAAAATGAGAAGTTTGCTTTTGCAGTTCAGTATAGGGTCCAGTCCAGTGTTCTATATATATTTATCTAAATGCAGGTATTAAGTAAGTATACTTCCTTTCTGAGTCTTACCAAGAGATTATGAAATGTTTCTTTATAGGATTTGGTATAATCATGATCCTTTATACGTTTACAGTTAAGAATCATAATTCGTCCGTGCTCAGTGGCGCAGCCTGCAAACCCAGCACTTTGAGAGGCCGAGACGAGTGGATTGCCTGAGTTTCCGGGTTTGAGACCCACCTGAGAAGCTTGGTGAGACCTTGTCTCTACAATAAATCAAAAACTAGCCGGGCATGGTAGCGCGTGCGCCTGTAGTTCCAGTTATTCGGAAGGCTGAGGTGGAAAGATCACTGGAGCCCAGAAGGTCGAGGATGTGGTGGCCGGGAGCGTGCAGCTGCACTCCAGTCTGGGCGACAGAGTGAGAATCCAACTAGAAAAAAAAGAATCATAATTCAATTACCATTTTTTTGTTAGTTTGTGATTTTTTGCATTACCCTCTTATTAGCAGCAATTAAGAAATCATGGATTTCACTCATTGATATGTAATTCTATCTTATTTTGAATTTAAAAATGTTTACTGCAAATAAAGATACATGTTCTATAAAATGTATTTAGTAATTTCATAAATTCACTTGTTAACTCATCCAAAAAATACGATTTGGTATCTACTATATGCCAGGTAATACAGTTTGCACAGGGATTACAATGGTGTGTAGGACATGGTAAATCCCAGCCTCTTTTAATTTAATTTTAATTTACTATTATTATTTTGAGCCAGGGTCTCACTCAGTTGCCCAGGCTGGAGTGTGGTGACACGAACACGCCTTACCACAACCCTGAACTTCTGGGCTCAGACAATTCTTCTGCCTCAGCCTCCTGAGTAGCTGATACTATAGGCATTCACCATCATTCACCATCACAGCTAGCTTATTTTTAAATTTTTTTGTAGAGACAAAGTCTCATTATGTTACCTAGTCTGGTGTCGAACTCCTGGACTCAAACAATCCTCCCATCTCAGGCTCCAAAAGTGCTGAAATTACAGGTGTGAGCCAACGTGCCTGAACTTTATTTTTATTTATTTAGTATGTATGTATTTATTTATTAATGCCCCAGCTTACATACATTCATTCATACATACGTCTAGTAGTGTAAACAGAAAAAAGTTATACAGGAAACAAATTGATATAATTCTGTGAGTTACTTTGTGAAATAAAAGAGCATGATATTGTAAGAGAGAATGACTATATAAAATAAGAATATACAAATATGCATATTCTATTTTACAGTTTTAATCATGGAGTGACTCTGCAGGGAGTGCTATTTGAACTCAGAGCTAGAGCAGGTGAGGCAATGAGTCTAGTGGAAAGTGAAAGAAGAGACTCTGGGACAAGAGGAAAGTCTGGACAAAAATAAACCCGGTGAATGATTATAACAGGCAGGAAAAGAAGAGGGGAGTGGCAATAGTCATGTATTTGTTTCCAACTGTGCCGCGCTGCATTGGTGCAAGAGCAGAATTGGTGGATAGATGAATGTTAACCAGGATTCAGTTTGAGCCAAGAGTGTTTGACAAATCAGGAAAACAGTGGTGAGCATAAGTGCTAGACATTGATAATAATAATTACCAGGGTAATTAAATACAGTAAGTAGAAATATAAATATTGGACAGTTGGAGATGGAGAAGGAATAATGGGAGGATAGTAAGATTATGGGTTGTAGGTTCTAGTGAGATCTGAAGATTGTTGAAGCTGGATATTAGAGGTAATGTGTAGGAAGTCAATTACAGTAGAATCAGTAAGAGGTAACAATAGCTATGGAGTTGCAGAGAAGTATGTACTGCAAGATATTTTAGTGTTACTATTATTTGGATGATAGAAATTAAGTTCAGTTAGATTGGTTAGTTCTGTGAGGTAGGTAAGTTACTCCCTCTCCTGGGAGTAAAGTGTTTACTACTTTATTTTCAGTCATTAGAATTGTTTCTGGCACACCTAAAATGCTTAATAAATGTTAAAAATTAAATGAATGATTGTAGGTAAAATCAAAATGAGGGATGATTTGGAAACTTCCAGGTTTCTGAATGCATGCAATTTTTAAAATAGGGAAAAGAGGGTGGGTAATAGATTTGTAGTTTTGTTCTTAAACATCAATATGAAATGGTACAAATTAATATCATCATCTTCATTAACAATACAATGCTTGTTGAGCATCCATTTCAGTGCAAATATTACGATAGGTACTGTAAGAAAAAATGAATGAGAAATACAATTCCTTATTTCCTAGAGTTAAGAGCATGTAAGGATTAAGTTAAAAATGTATGCAGATATGGTAGAAAAGACTAATATATTTCTCCCCAATGCAACTAAACACTTAAATAAAATACAGAAATAACTTCAGTGTTTTGATTGAAAATAAGTTTAAAATTTGAATTCCATTCCCAGCTAAACTACCAATAAACGTGAATGGAATAACAGCCGTCATATTCTGAACAAAAAGATAAAGACAGTATTTATTCTTTCTGAAAAGTATTTTTCTTTGCAAGTACACTTTAACAAAGCCCCAAACAACTTAAGTAATCAATAAATTAGAAAGGCTTTTAATGCAATTAATAAAATCTCTGGATTATTGCCATACTAATTCCTAAAAAGTCGGCCCCAAATTGTCCTTTTAACAAATAGTATTATCAAGCAGTGAGTCAACATAAATTGAAGATAATTATTTCTTGTTATATCAGCAATCACCAAACAAAACAAAGCCAAAGGTACTCCAGGAAAAATAACTTCTATCCTAGGATGCCATAATCCAAATATGAAGTAAACAAGGTGTAACATTATTTAGAACAAAATAACTAGAATAGGAAAAAATAACTCACTTGGTTTTGATTAAAACATTTCATTTAAGTGGCACAGATTTATCAATGTAGAATTACCTCTTTTTCTTTTTTCTTTTTTTTTGAGTTGGAGTCTCACTCTGTCGCCTAGACTGGAGTGCAGTGGCCGCTCCCGGCCACCGCAGCCTCGATCTGCTGGGCTCCAGCGATGCTTCCGCCTCAGCCTTCCAAGTAGCCGGAATTACAGGCATGCACTACCACGACGGCTGATTTTTTGATTTACTGTAGAGATGAGGTCTCGCTGTCCAGGCGGGTCTCAAACCCGCGGGCTCAGGCAATCCACTCACCTCAGCCTCCCAAAGGCACGGGATTACAGGCTGAGCCACCGAGCCTGGCACCTCTTTTTCTTTTAAATCCATCCCTACTACTTATGCAGTTTTTCAGAATTTTAATGTTGCATGCCCTTAATATTACAAAAACTGTTTATTTCTTATTATACTTAATAATGAAATTATCCACGAGCATAGCATACTTATTGCACTAAATTATAGGTTCTTAGAAGACAAGGATTCTCCCTTGTTCACTGCTGTGTGAATATCACCAAGAGCAGTGTCTTCTCTAATGCACAGAAGATCCTCTGTAAATATTTGTTAATAATAATAGGACAGAACATATAGGAGAAAGAAGGAGGAGGAAAATGTAGGGACATAATTGTTGCATGTATTCTTTGGTCCATGCAATAACAATCATCATAAATAGAACTATAAAAAGCGATTGAACAGGATACAGCTCCTATCTTCATGGAACACACAGTACAACCAGAGGCTATACATAAATAATTGAAAAAATAATATGTGAATGGCTATGTGAAGTTGGCAATAACAAAATATAATGGCAAAGGAAAAGGAAAGTTTAGTTTACCTGAGAGAAGCTGAGGAAGGAAAACACATTCATGTGTGGATCTTGAAAATGTGTAAGAACCCTTTGAAAGGTTGAGAATGGAATGTGGCAAAGAGAACAGCTTATCAAAAAGAACATCACAGAAAAACAGCATGCCTAGAAACAATTTGGTGTGGAGGAAGGGCTGGACACAAGTTTGGAGGGTAGAGGGAACTGAATCAGCACATGGAAGGAGTTTGGACCCTGCCCTTTCAACCTTCTGCACAGATACAGGTTTCTAAAAATCTGTGAACTTACTTGTTCAAAAAACAATGGGTGTGGGAGATATTCCCAAAGAAAGGCAGCTTTGAATGAAGTTAAAACTCTTGTGGAATAAGGGGAGTGGTGGAAGCAAGGTACGTCGGCCATCATGAAATGGGAAACCATCTTCCTCAGAATTGTCCCTCTAAATGATCCTTCATATGTTCCATATAGAAAAAAATTTTTTTTTCCTTTCTGCAAAACACACAAAAAAACTATCACACAGGTATAACAAAAGCAAAGTATTTCGGAAAACTGCTCAGCTGGGCATAGTGGCTCACCTGTAATCCCCATACTTTGGGAGGTTGAGGCAAAAGGATTGCCTGAGTCCACAGCTTCAAGACCAGTCTGGGCAACATGGTGAGACCTTGTCTCTACAATTCATCAAAAAATTAACCAGTCATTGTGGTGCATGCCTGTAGTTCCAACTATTTGGAAGGTTGAGGCAGAAGGATCGCCTGAACTCAGGAGGCCGAAGCTGTGGTGGCTGTGAGTGTGCCACTGCACTCCAGCCTGGGCAACAGTGAGACTCCAACTCAAAAAAAAAAAAAAAAAAAAATGCTGCTCATGGGCCCTGATGGCTCTTGAAACTCAACTTTATTGCATGTGTTTTTCTTAAACTTCTCTAGAAATGAGGGCTTATAGCACATTCATATCTAATAGCTATTCCTTCTAACTGACTTTTGTATTATGAATGCAGAAACCATCAGTTAAAAAAAATAAAGAAGGAAGGAAAGGAAGGAGGGAGGGAAGTACAGAAGAAACAACAAAGGAAGAAAGAAAATGACCAAATGATTAACATGCCATGAATTCCTGCATGTTGCTATACTTAAGTGTTTATTGGCAGAAAGGCAATACTTATGCATCTTGTTTGCTTTCATTTTCCCAAAGCACAACTTAATTAATGCTGTCATATAGCTCCTGGTAACAGACTCACACCATAACAGTCCTCCCACGCCACAAGATCAATCGAACCCTAGAAGCTACAAAGAAAGAAATTAGAATGTGCATCAAATTTGTGAAACTCATAAAGAAAACACATTTGCCCTTCATGTATTTTTAAAGAGATTCGTGTTTCCATTATATCTTGTAAATGGTTTCTCTGTTTAGTACAGCAGATAGAATTGAACTTTGCTAGTCTCCCATTTTTCAGAATAATAGAATGCCATTCAGTTTTAATAAAGATTTTAGTGATGTTATTACTTGTAGGTGCCCAGTTATTCTATAGAGACTTTGCAATGTCTGAGAACGAAGTCAGCATAGAAGCACATTTATTTGCCTCATTTTCTTCTTCCCTTAGTCTTCAAGACTAAAAAAAACAAGGTTTTTTGTTTTTGTTTTTTTCAGCAAAAAGGAAAATTAACTTTTTGATCAGCCTATCATCTCATGCTTTGTTTTTAGGAGCTTAATGGATTATATAATAGAAAAAAACTCTGATAATTTAGAACATCATTGTGGACTATGCATTCATTTAAATCTGTTTGCCTTTAGACTATATAACTTTTACATAAAAGGACTAGTTTTAGAGTCATGACATTTAACATTTAAGTAATTAACTTTAACTCCAGGACCAGTAGAATTGAGTTTTATTTTAAAATACTGCTCATGCCAATAGAAAATTACATCTCTCTCGATTTTATGTATTCATTTATTGCATCAACATACTTCTTTTGATTTTTCACTTTAGATATTTGCCATTTTCTTTTCCAACACTGAGTCATTCCAGAACAGAATAATTTGTTGAAAGGTGAATAAGTAGTTGCAAATTTCTATGTTTTTTTGTTGATTTTAATGTTTTATGATATTGACAATAAATATTATGTGAGAAAAAAATCAACTTATTCGGAAGTCTATATGTCAGCACCTTTAAAAATGACATTGCTGTACGCAATATTCTTAGATGTATTTAATTTTTTTATTTAAGAAAATTAGAAAATTACTATGATAGCTAAAACTGCTGATAATTATTCTAAAGGGATATGCTAGGCCTATTATACATGCTTCTAAGATTTCTTAAATTGACTGGATGACCTAGTATTAGGTCAAGAACTCAATTCATATTTTAGTATTTTGGAGTAGTAACATAACAGCAATAGCATTATATGCTCATTTATTAAAATCACGCCACAGATTTGTAAAACCCACTTTCCTTATTCAATGGCTAATTTTAGAGAGTTAAAGAATTTTTAATAACAAATTGTATGACTTTGTATCTGCATATTCTGTTCAGACTGTTAAGCTAGTTTTAATTCACACTATCAATATAATTATAAAAAGGCAAGTGGTTCATTAATTTTCTTACTATCACTTTACAATTAATATTTTTTGTTCCCCATCTATCTAACTTTTTTTTTCGAGTTGGAGTCTCACTCTGTCGCCCAGACTGGAGTGCAGTTGCCGCTCCCAGCCACCGCAGCCTCGACCTGCTGGGTTCCGGCGATCCTTCCAAGTAGCTGGAACTACAGGCGCACGCTACCACGCCCGGCTAGTTTTGGGATTTATTGTAGAGATGAGGTCTCACCAAGTTGCCCAGGCGGGTCTCGAACCCACGGGCTCAGGCAATTCACTCACCTCAGCCTCCCAAGGCGCGGGATTACAGGATGAGCCACCGAGCCCGGCTCATCTATTCTAATTTAATGATAGTTTGTTAAAGCCATCTTGGTTATATTGAAGGACCACTGTAAGAATTTAGAATCAGCAACCAATTTAAAATATTTCTAGCATCTCTGCAACATAGATGGAAAACAATCACTATTAAAAAGATAAGAGGCCGGGCTCAGTGGCTCAGCCTGTAATCCCAGCATTTTGGGAGGCCGAGGTGAGTGGATTGCCTGAGCCCGTGGGTTTGAGACCCGCCTGGGCAACTTGGCGAGACCTCGTCTCCACAATAAATAAAAAATGAGCCCTGCATGGTAGCATGCACCTGTAGTTCCGGTTACTTGGAAAGGTGAAGCGGAAGGATAACAGGAGCCCGGAAAGTCGAGGCTGCGGTGGCCCGGAGTGTGCCACTGCACTCTACTCTGGGTGACAGAGTGAGACTCCAACTCAAAACAAAACCAAAAAAAAAAAAAAATGATAAGAAAATATATGTACTCTTGATTAATACTTGCTGTTCATTTAATATATGAAATCAATATTTTGTCAGAGCAATAAAACTCAAATTTTTATGGTTGAATGTGAATAAGAAAAATGATACCAATAATGTAATGAAAATAACATTGTGCTAAGGAATTACACAAATTGCATTATTGCAGAACTTCATTATTGGATGCAATGAAATATTAATGTTCAAATATCCAAATGACTAAATTACTCTCTTTTCTGAAATTGTGTGATTATAATAGATACAATTCTGATTTTTCTCAGCATGATAAAGCATATGAACAAAACAGTTTTTTGAATATGCTTTTTTTCATAATCTATGTGTATATATTTATTGTATACGTCATCTGACTCACAGGCCATATTTTTTAATATGCTCTTAATTTTCTGGAAATATTTTAAGATACATTTGAGGCATATAATAATGTCAAAACTTAGCAAATATAAATGCCCATACCATATTTTTCTAGTTTGTTCATCAAATCTCTTTATATTTTGCCCCCAAATTAGGCTAAAAAATGTATCAGTTTTAAGAACAACCTAGAAGAATTAAATGAATAGCATTTAGCTGAAGTTGTGAAGAGAACATTAAATTACTTTTCAGAGTACTAGTAGGCTATCCAAAATCTAGAGCACTGGTTTGAAATTTTAGCAGGCATAATTTAGCCAGTGTGCTTTAGGTAGAGTACATATGTAGTATTTGTAGCATGAGCCATTTTCACCTCAAATGAGCCACCAACTTATTATATATCATTTTCTGTCAATTTAATTTATTTTGTTAAAAGCAAGTGTGTGTGTGTGTGTGTGTGTGTGTGTGTGTATGCAAGTGCACAAGGACACACAAGCGCATGTGTCAAGGAGTTAGGTTTAGGGATTAGATGTTCCCAAGTATTTCACATACCAAAGAATGTTGTCACCACCTAGACTATTTATGGTAGGCATAAATAACACAGAAGTTACATAGGGTACAGGTGAGTGGTTTGTAATACAACATAAAATGACATCTGTAATTGATGTTTGAGTTACTATTTCTATCTGCTCTAAATTGGAAATTCAGAGAAATATTTTCCTTATGAAATATTGGAATAAGAAAAAAAACTGGAGATGATATGGATAAAGATTGGAAAATGTTGAACTTGGTAGCCTATATTTATTTACTAATTAGCACGGCCAATTGTTGAGAATAATAAGAACATTTATTAACAGTACTTATAAGTAAGCACACACACTATTCTCTTTACATGTATTATCTCATTAATAAAGGAGGTAAACTCTTTGTATATATTATCTAATTTAATATTCACAGCTATGCCACAAGATAAATATTATGATTATATCTATTTTACAGATGAGAATACTGACACACAGAGCAGGTATCAATTATTTACAGTGCCTGGAAGCACCATTTACATACTAAAGAATACAATAATGAATATAATGTAAATTTTGCCCTCTGGTGTTATATAAGAAACAGTCCTACCAAGATGTCTACCAGTAAGAAAAAAAGACTGGTGATGAATCTGAGTAATCAAATTTCTGAGTGTTAAATACTTTACCTATGCCAAATAATATTGTTATTCTAGAAATCTAAGTTTTAAGTTATATTATTTGCACTAAAAATTTCATGGTTATATGCAATCTCTCAACATGTGTATTGCTCTAGTAACATTATTAATTATTGCTATAGTTTTTCTTTTCTATTATAACCACTTTGTTTATTGAATTTAAGGATCCTGTGGGGTTATGCATTCAGATATCAGTTTATTAAAGTTACTCTATTAAATTGTAGCTCATCCTCCATATCATTTTGAGCATCCCTTTCATAAAACAGTGTTAAATATTTTAAAGATTACTGATTATCTATTCATGATATATTTATATCTATGTGTGTATGGGTTATGAAAGATAAATGAATAGTTAGTTTTCTTTCCTTAGCAACAGATTGGTGTGGTAGGTAAGCAGACAGCATGAAAAAATTAATTGTTAGCAAGTCCATTTCATACGTATAAAACTGAAGAAAAGAAGTTGACAAGAAAAGTAACAAATATGTGTCTAGATCATCTTTCATATGATTATCTAATTTTCATGGAAATCTGGAAGCCTAAGCGAGTATACCAATAAACTACTGGATGTGGTAGGAAAGAGTGAGAAATCACAATTAAAATAGTTCACAAGTACAGAGAGTATTCAAATGGATATCTGATTTGAACCAAGCAGATACAGAACAAATCATATTTGTAGGTAGAATTTGGGCAAATGGGTAGGAACTAAAACATAATCAAATGTAATAAAGTCCCAGGTTTAAATTTTTCATGGCAGAAGAGAAAATTCTTCTCAGAATCCAGACAACACTGAAAAGGGAAGGACAGAATCCAAAGCTTCCTAGATTAGTAGTAGTAGAGGTGGGTTAACATCATCAAAGGCAGCAGTGAAAGAAAACCGGAGAAATAACCTGGGTAATGTGACAGGAAATGAACAGAGGCCCAGGAAATAAGGGGATTGAAACCCCAAAACTGAGGTCTAATTAATAGATCTATTTTCCAAGAGGGGGGAAGTATTAACAGGCCTAAGTCACCTTGTTTTAGAAAATATCTCAAAGATATAAAATAAGTGGAATTATTTGAGTTATGTTCTTGTTTACCAAATTTTAGAACGCTTTTTTCAAGACAGCGTGCAAATTCATAATTCATAGTTCATTTTTCATAGTTTTATAAAGTTGAGTGTCAGACCTTGGCCAGGAACTGTAAACTCTTGTAAAAACTTATTTATTTCTAGGGAAAGAAATTTAAGGTAGATTATTTTAACTTATGTCTCCCTTTTAAGAAACTCTGTCTTCTAAGTTTTGAGAGCTGGTTAGATATGTGATATCATAAGGCTAAAATAAACAGAACTCTTTATGAAAAAAAAGACATAAAATCCTTTTAGGTCATTGTTGACCTTTTTTCTGTGATCTTTTATGTATTTAAAACGTTTTAAAAGAGAACTCTTGTCTACATGGATAATTTCATTTTGCTTTTTTTTAAAACCTAATCAGCCACAAGTTCTCATTAAACATTTCAAATTTCACAATAAAATGCTAAATATATCCCAAATGTAGTAGTTATTTAGGGCATAAATATGTATTTATTTGAAAAGATAGAGTTGTAGTAGTTCATGTACTTTCCAGAGAATATACCATTATCTTGATACTCAACATTTATCAACCAGTTGAAAAAATAAATATTATAGCAGGGGAGTGTAAAAGAAAATTCGTTTTCAAAAATTATAAAATGGTCTTAATATCTCTATATTACTATCATTGAAAAAACTTTTATTTATTTTATTTTATTTATTCTATTTATTTATTTATTTTGAGTTGGAGTCTCACTCTTGTCGCCCAGACTGGAGTGCAGTGGCCGCTCCCAGCCACCGCAGCCTCGACCTGCTGGGCTCCAGCGATCCTTCCGCCTCAGCCTTCCAAGTAGCTGGAACTACAGGCACGCACTCCCACGCCCAGCTAGTTTTTGATTTATTGTAGAGATGAGGTCTCGCCACGTTGCCCAGGCGGGTCTCGAACCCATGGGCTCAGGCCATTCACTCACCTCAGCCTCCCAAAGCGTGAGATTACAGGCTGAGCCACCAAGCCCGGCTGAAAAAACTTTTATTTAAAAATATATTTCTAGCTTGAAAGTTAGAGTTCACTTTGAATCGTATATATGGTTTTAACAAATAAACAACAGCATGAGAAATTTGATTCAAATGTGCCACTCATTTGGCCTAGAAGAGTATGACTAATTTATAAGAATAAAAAACCCATTTTATAGAATATAACTTATCAATTACTGATATCTGAAATGAGATCAAAATTGTCAACAGCAACACGAATTTTAAAAGAAATGCCAATGGTTCTAGAGGAATTACAAAGTGGGCAAATAAAAATTTAAGAATACAATTATATTATTTGAAGTTTAAATAATAATGAATCTCACTAATTTAGCTATTCTTAATAATTCATAAAATATCCATTAATACAACTGAAATGGAAGTATTCATAGGGCAGATACTGCCAGTTGCCCAATATCTACTGGATAGTAGGTATTCAGTAATGGACTGAATTTTGCTTGAAATGGCAATATGTCCAGCTTAAAAATAAATAAACACACACACAAACACACAAGCAAAAAACTTGCATCTTGATTTGTTTGTGACTAGAAGTAGTCAAATGATATAGTTCTGCGTTATTAAGACATAAAGTGATTTATTCCAAGAAAACTCTACCTGTTCCTATTTCCTCTTCTCCTCCTCCTCCTACATGCATAGTTAAGTGTCATGCTTAGAATTGGACAGCCATTTTGTGATCTTAAGGATAAAAGTTAAAAGATAAGAGTGGCACAGCAGCTCAAAGCAATCCTATCAGTATACAATGGCAAACCAGAATAGAGTCGAGTCTTGATTGTTGATATCAATTTAGGAAGCAATGCCAATATAGCCTGCCTTTCTAGAATGAATAATGTGTTGGAAAGATTGAGTCAGCATTCTGGGTTCTTCCACTTATGAGTAGTATAACATTTGGCAAGATAGTATACTTGTTCATGACTTTGATCTAGTCTAAAAATTATGAGGTTAATCTAAATAATTTATTTTTAACAGAGAAGATGGGAGATCAAAATTTCTAGGTTGAGGTTTAATATTACATACATAACATTATGCTATTTTATCCATGAAATTAAATTATATATATTAGAACTTGATGATGTCTACATCAGTTTGAACAGGAAAAAAACATATTCCAATGATAATTTTAAAAAGTGCTAAATACCTCATGAAAGGATTATCATATTCTGTATGGGTAAAGAAGTAGTTGCATCACATTTTAAAATTATCAAAAACTGTGTAGTGTAGATTATAGTATATTGAACTACTGTTCTAAAGGATTTCTAAGGGACTTTTACAAGTTCATTATTTTGTGATTGATGATCAAAATTACAATATACCTGGTTATAGAACTGGAATGTTTCTTTATTTCAAACTCAAAGTTCTTTTCTCTATCTAGAGTATTTAAGCAATTATTTATAATTAGATGCAGGACATAATGTGAATATGCAAAAATTTGGAAACCATTCCTTGAAAGTTTAAATAAAGATTTTCCCTAACTCCCATTGCCCTTTAAATTTTATAGAGCAGAAATGGTGTATTTTTTGTTTAAGAACTCAGAAGTAGACTAATATAAAAGTTGAAATGCTGAGTTCTTTATAGCTATGACCTTGCGTTTCCCTATTAAAGTGCTTCTTTATGTGTTTTCAATATACTCTCAAACTTTTACAGCCCAAACTAATAACTGTCATGAAGGCTTAGAGAAAATACAGACATATATTATCAACAACTTGGAATAGTGACTTTCATTTCAGATGGGCCTCAAAAGCTCTTTGATTCATGTGTTGGCATTCTATCATGTGTGTTGTGTCTCCTCTCAACATTACATTAAATACCGATGCAAATTTACACAAAAGTTAAAATGTCAAAAGCTGCAAACCACAAAGGAATGTAAATGTTAAAAAAAATCACTATTTGGTAAGTTCAAGGGTTCACTCTTGAAAGGAGGTACCTATAGAAACCTAGAAGAAACTTAGTTTATTCTTAGTTTAGTCTTTTTGTCTCAGCATAGCCATTAGAAACCATTCAGATATTCTACTGTAGGCCAAGTAGCAGCCTATCCACCCCCCCAATCTCCTTCAGATGCAAGACAAGTGCAGCCCAACATTTCAATTCATAATTTAACATAATAATTTCTCATAAACTTATAGGTTCCTTGTCAATGTGGTTGGTCAAAGATCACCCTTTGGCTGGCCAAAGCCATAAAAAATGATAATAAAACCACATTTGGTCAAGGAATTTGTAGATTGCAAATGTCTAACAAGTCTCTTGCAAGAAAAACCCCTCCAGGCCCAAGTTAATGTGCTCAGCCCTTTGTGACCTGCATGACTCAGACAGACCACACCATGGCAGCAATCATGTGACTAACCCACCCATCTGCACGCTGTCCATCACCAGATGTCAGTACCTGCACTTGCCTGCGCCTTTGTGATGATGTGGAGTAGATCACTACCCAATCGCCTTAATGATATTCTCCCATCAAGGGGAATAGTTAAAAGGACTCAACCACAAGCGGTCATATGCCATTGCCTTGTTAGACTCTGGTGTGGCCATGTATTCTTTGAACTACGGGTCTCTGTGCTTCATGGCTTTGACCCCCATCCCCCACCTTGGGGAGGTGAGTCCTCTCTCCTTTTTCTTTCTCTAATTTACTTTTTAAAAAATTATATTTTAAAATCTAACTTTTCTGCAATTCGTTGCATCTTCCATGCGGTATGGGATCACACACCAGAAAGCCACATGTGGGAAGTGATCTCTTTTTCAATAAATCTTTTCTTTCTTCATTTCCTTGTGTTGCAAATCTTTGTGTTACTCGGATCTCTGGTTACCAATGCACACCTCTGGCACACAGGCTCTGGCGGTGCTGTGCCCCTTCCACACCCTCCTGACCATAACCCTCTGTACCTAACAACTCTTACTTAGCATATCATCAGTAGAACTTCTAAAAATTGAAATCAATCCTCTCAAAACCTGTCATTGCTTTATCAAATAAGTTTATGTAATGTTCCAAATAATTTGTTGTCATTTCAACAATGTCCAAAGTGTCTTCACCAGGTGCAGATTCCAACTCAAGCAACCACTTTTTTTTCTCATTCATAAAAAGTAAACCCTCATCCATTCCAGTTTTATCAAGATTGCAGTAATTCAGTCACATCTTTGGTCTTCACTTCTAATTCTCTCTTGCTATTTCCACAAATCTTCAACACTATTGCCACTAAAGTCTTGAGTCTCTCAAAGTCATTTAGAGATTGAATTTAACTTTTCCTAACCTCCTGTTAATGTTGTTATTTTGACTTTCTTCCATAAATCACAAATGTTCTTAGTGAATTCTGGCATAGAGAACCATTTCCACAAGGTTTTCAATTTACTTTCCCCAGATTAATCAGTGAAATCACTATCTATGGAAGCTCCAGCATTGTGAAATGTATTTCTTAAATAGTTAATCTCGAAAGTCAAAATTATTCCTGATCCATGGGCTGGAAAATGGATATTGTGTTAGCAACCAGGAAAACAATATTAGTCTACTTTAACTGAACATCTGCATGATAGCTCTTGGGTGACTAGGTACATTGTCAGTGAGAAGTAATAGTTTGAAAGGAATTTTAATTTTCAGAGCAGTAGGTCTCAAGAATGGGCTTAAAAACATTCAGGAAACCATGATGCAAACAGATGTACTATCATTCAGACTTTGTTGTTCCATTTCTAGAGCACAATAGAGTAGTTTTAGCATAATCTTTAAGGTTCCTAGGATTTACAGAATGGTGAATAGGAGTTGGCTCAACTTGAAGTCACCAGATCCATCAGCCTCTAACAAGAGAGTCAAACTGTTCTTTGAAGCTTTAAAGCTAAGCATTAACTCCTCCTTTTAGCTATAAAAGTCCTAGATGGCATCTTCTTCCAATAGAAGGCTGTTTTATATACACTGAAAATCTGTTGTTTGGTTATCTTTATCAATGATCTTAGCTACTGGAGAACCTGCTGCCACTTCTCCGTCAACACTTGCTACTTCACCTTGAACTTTTATGTGACGAAGATAGCATCTTTCCTTAAAACTCAAGAACCAATCTCTGCCAGTTTCCAACTTTTCTCCTGCAGCCTCCTCACCTCTCTCAGA
Organism: Carlito syrichta; assembly: GCF_000164805.1. Lineage (NCBI taxonomy): Eukaryota > Metazoa > Chordata > Mammalia > Primates > Tarsiidae > Carlito > Carlito syrichta. The sequence continues at coordinate 286,898 of NW_007231203.1, read as the reverse complement.
CTTCAAAAACTGAAGAGAGTTAAAGCCTTGCTCTGGATTAGGCTTTGGCTTAAGGGAATGTCATGGCTGGTTTGGTCTTCTATCTTGACTACTAAAGCTTTCCTCATATCACAACAATAAGACTATTTTTTATTTTTAATCATTCTCTTAATTTTGAAAAGTCTTTTGAAATAAAGAGAAGGATGTTTACTTAGAACACATGAATTCTGTGTTCTTGACAAGACGAGAAAAATATTGCCATCCGTAGAAAATAAACATAAGTTAAGAAGTGAAGACTAGCCGGGCTCGGTGGCTCAGCCTGTAATCCTGCACCTTTGGGAGGCTGAGGTGAGTGAATTGCCTGAGCCCATGGATTCGAGACCCGCCTGGGCAACTTGGCAAGACCTCATCTCTACAATAAATCAAAAAATCAGCTGGGCATGGTAGCACATGTCTGTAATTCCGGCTACTCGGAAGGCTGAGGCAGAAGGATCGCTGGAGCCCAGCAGGTCAAGGTTGCAGTGGCCGGAAGCGGCCACTGCACTCCAGTCTGGGTGAAAGAGTGAGAATCCAACTCAAAAAAAAAAAAAAAAAAAGAAGTGAAGACTGAGCTGAGAGTTAGTCAGTTATTCAACAAATATTTATTGTGATGCAACAAATATTTATTGTGATGTAGGAGATATAAAAAAATAAAATTTCATCCACCCCCTAAAAAACTTAATTCCAAGCCGGGCTTGGTGGTTTAGCCTATAATCCCGCGCCTTTGGGAGGCTGAGGTGAGTGGATTGCCTGAGCCCGCGGGTTCAAGACCCCCCTGGGCAGGCGAGACCTCATCTCTACAATAAAATAAAAAAATTAGCCAGGCATGGTAGCACATGCCTGCAATTCCGGCTACTCGGAAGGTTGAGGCGGATGGATTGCCGGAGCCCAGCAGGTCGAGGCTGCAGTGGCCCAGAGCGGCCACTGCACTCCACTCTGGGCGACAGAGTGAGAATCCAACTCAAAAAAAAAAAAAAACTTAATTCCAGAAATGTCTCTTAATTCCAAAAATAATATAAGAAATCAAAATATGTACTTGTTATTAAAATACGCAATTAATAATTGCAGAAAGTCAATTTGGAGGACATGCAAAGTATTATACAAAAATATAAGGCAAGGAAAGAGTTATGAAAGCTAAATGCAGTTTTAACCTAAATGTTGGAAAAGCACAGTTGGAAAGAAAAACAAAATCCTTTGATGAAAAAGTCAAATGAAAAGAGAAACTATTTCTGTGGAAAAAAATTAGAAAAAAATAGTGTCTACAAAGGGTGACCATGCATTCTAAAAACAGAAGCAAGACTTACATATTCTGATAGTTTTATTTCTTAATTTTAAAGCTACAGAATATATTCCATATTCACCAACAAAAGAATGCTTTAATTGAATTGACTCAGTCTGTAAGATGCATCTCAGCATTTCATTTCTGTTCTGATGAATGTGTGCATAATTGTCATGAGTTTTCTTCATTTTACAATAATGAAAATAGAGTATATAAGGACTCAAATGACAAGATTATATAGTTAATTAGCTGCAGAGCTGAGATGCATGCCATAACCTGAACCAATGTCAGTTCGGAAATCACAACATGCAATTTCTTTTTACTTGCTTCCTGCAAATCTATTAAAAGTGATTATTAAAAAGTGATTTTTTGCATGGAATCTATTTCACCCCAGCTGAATTTTCAAAATAAAGAAATATAAATGAAGAGGAAGAAGAACTTTTAGTTGAGGAGGAAGTTAGTTAAGACTAATTTTGTCCACTTCGGTTATTTCTATTGTGACAATCTTTCATATAGAGAATGCTGTTTTTAAGTCTATTGTGAATACTCAGAAATTTTAAATGACATGTCTAATTCTTTTTTTTTTTTTTTGAGCTGGAGTCTCACTCCGTTGCCCAGGCAGGAGTGCAATGGCACGCTCACGGTCACTGCAGCCTCGACCTGCTGGGCTCAGGTGACCCTTCCACTTCAACTTTCTAAATAGCTGGAACCATGCCTGGATAATTTTTTTATTTATAATGGAGGTGGGGTCTCGCCAAATTGCCCAGACTGGTCTCGAACCTGTGAACTCAGGCAATCCTCTCACCTCGGGTTCCCAAAATGCTGAGATGACATTTCTAATTCTTATAACACATTTGGTTCATAAGAATTATTGGTTGAAAATTTGTGCTTGACAGTTTACTTACTTTTAATTAATAAAGTTCTTAAAATATGCACAGTAAGACTTTTATTATTCTCCCTCGAGAGAATTACTTTAAAATGAATATTTCTAAACATTCCTTTCTGAATACCAGTGAAAGATCTAAACTATAACACAAGGTATAAATTGCACATCACAGTTTCTGGTAGTCAGTGTAATCAAATAAGAACTGCTTATTTGATTTTCATATATGTTTTCACAGATGAAAAGTCTTGTTACATAGATAATTCAGTGTGTAAAATGTTCCCTCATTTTGGAAAAATCTTAGGGGAATTAAGACTAATGTTTTGAAGAGTGTCTATTGCTAACTCATAATAGAATGCCATCAACTAATTTACTGTTTATCCAGATGGATTGAAATAATATACCATATTGTTGCTGCTTAAATGTGCTAATATCAACACATTGTAACTACTGTTAAATTGTTTCTTTTTCATCATTCCTACCTAATGAAAAACATTGAACTCTTAGGTGATTTGAAAGTAACGCCATAGAATTTGTCTTTGTCAAACCAACAGATGTTGGAATCCTAGAAAAAAAGGAAAAAATAATACTTTTATCTCTGGTAAGAATGAGCAGAAACTGCCAGCTGTTTTCACAATTTTTTTCATAAAAATTTTCACTGTATTCAAAGCTTGCTTCCTCATTCTAATAAAAGAGAATCAACATCTATTGATATTTACTAATAGCAATAGCAAGAAATAAGAACCATTTGATATTTTTTCTATTTGGCTTCTACTCCCTTGAGTTTTTTTTTTTTAATGATTTGTGAATTCTACTAAGATAATTTTTACTAACTAAACAGAAGAGAGTAAGTGTTGCTTTAAAAATCCACAGCCCATATTCTCATTGTGCTGTGCTTTTAAAATGAAAAGTTGATCATGATACTGTATCTAATGATACTCCTGGAAGGTCAAAAAGTTAAAAATAAAACATGTTTAATCTAAAGAGTAAATATGACACAAAAATTTCTTCCATGATAAATTATTATTATTATTTTGAGTTGGAGTCTCACTCTGTCACCCAACTGGAGTGCAGTGGCTGCTCCCGACTACGGCAGCCTTAACCTGCTGGGCTCCGGCGATCTTTCCACCTAAGCATTCCAAGTAGCTGGAACTACAGGTGCGCGCTACTACTCCCGGCTAATTTTTGATTTATTGTAGAGATGAGGTCTTGCCAAGTTGCCCAGGTGGGTCTCGAACCCACGGGCTCAGGCAATCCACTCACCTCAGCCTCCCAAAGTGCTGGGATTACAGGTTGAGCCACCGAGCCCGGCTGATAAATTATTTTTTAAAAGCAAATTTTATGTAATTAGTTGTAGCATGATCCCACTGTATAAAATAAAAACTGTTCCACACATAAATACACATTCACATATATAAACATATAGAGATTTGATTATACCTATATATCTCGATATGATCATAGGATACATTCCTTGAGTTACTTTTACATTTAAGTTTAAAGCACCATATTCACCTAGTTTTTCTCTTATATCTCAAGCCTTTATTCCTGTTTTCCTTTGCTGGCGTCTATTCCTTCTAGCCTTTTAAACTTCAAAATCAGTCAGATCTCTGTTCTTGGGGCTATTCTCATCTCATCTACAGTCACTTCCTGGATGATTTCATACACTCTCTATCTTTAAATACCACCTCTATGCTGATGATCCCGGATTTATATCTCCATTCTGGATCTCTTTTCTGACTCTGAGCTCAGATCCAACAGCCTACATATATCTCCACTTCAATAACGCATGATCATCTCAAAACTTCCTAAAGTTAAACTTCTTATTCTTAAACCACCCCAAACTTTCTCTCATAGTCTTCCTATATCACTTGCTGGCAACTCTTTCCAGTTTGCTAAGCTGAAATATTTGGAGGAATATGTGAACCTTCTCTTTTTTTCCATACCCTACATCTGATCTATTAGCAAATGCAGCTGTTTGTGATGATGCTGATGTAAACAAATCATTGCAAGATGTTTTTATAGAAGCATAGCACAATTATGTACAGTGCATAATATTAATACTTTGTAAAGATAATCAATGACTATTTTACTGGTCTAGATATCTACTATACTTTTAATTATTATTTTAGAGTATACCTCTTCTACTTATAAAACATAAAGTTATCTATAAAACAGTCTCAGGTAGGTCCCTCAGAAGAAGGCATTGTTATCACAGGAGATGACAGCTTGGTATGTGTTCTGCTCCTGAAGACATTCTAGTGGGACAAGGTGTGGAAATAGAAGACAGTCATATTGGTGATCCTGATTATGTTTAGGTCTAGATTAACATGTGTGATTGTGTCTTTGTTTTTAACAAAAAAAGTTTCAAAAGTAAAAAAAAATCTAAAAAACAGAAAAGAGCTTATAGAGTAAATAAATGAAAATATCTGTGTACAACTCTACAATGTGTGTTTCAAGCTTAGTGTTAACAGTCAAAAACAGTTAACAGTTAACAGTCAAAAAGTTAATACTTTAGAAAGTTTATAAAGTGAAAATAAGTTACAACAAGATTAATTTATTAGTGAAGAAAGATCAAAGTTTTTTTTTTTGGTTTTTTTTTTGAGTTGGAGTCTCACTCTGTCACCCAGACTGGAGTGCAGTGTCCGTTCCCGGCCACCGCAGCCTCAACCTGCTGGGCTCCGGCGATCCTTCCGCCTCAGCCTTTCAAGTGGCCAGAATTACAGGCATGCGCTACCACGCCCGGCTGATTTTTTGATTTATTGTAGAGATGAGGTCTCGCCACCCAGGCGGATCTGAACCCGCGGGCTCAGGCAATTCACTCACCTCAGCCTCCCAAAGCCGCGGGAAAGTTTTTTATAAACACAGTATAGCCTAAGTGTGTGTAGAGTTTAAAGTCTACAGTCATGTACAGTAATGACCTAAGCCTTCACATTCACTCCCAGTCACTCACTGACTCACCCTGTAAGCTCCATTCCTGTAAGTGCCCTATATGGATGGACGATTTTTTGTTTCTTAATTGTATATTTAGTGCGCCTTTTCTATGTTTAGATATGTTTAGATACCTAAATACTTGCCATTGTGGTACAGTTGTTTACAATATTCAGTACATTGACATGGTGTGCAGGTTTGTTGCTTAGGAACAATAGGTTCTACCCTATTTGTGTAAGTACACTCTGTGATTGCACAGTGATATAACATGGATCCTTGGCCCTCCCTCACCCTGTATCCACCTAGGAATTTAATCACTTCCTTTTTGATATTTTCCCTCCCCTTTATCCACAAAAGTCTCCTTGCTGTCCTCATGTATACTAATCACACTCCCACCTCAGAGCTTTGGCTCTTGCTATGCCATTTGCCTGGAGTGTTCTTTTTCAGAGATCCGCAGGGATTTTCTTATCAATTTGTCTGTGAAGTTTTCCTGGGCCACTCAATCTAAAATTTCAGTATTTCCCCCACACTATCTCTATTTTGATGTTATTTTTCTCCTTACCACTTATCATTATTTTATTCATGTAATTTCCTTTTGCTTGTATGTTTTATTTTTTAAGTCAAAATGAAAAGTCCATGAAGGCAGATACTTTTGTTTGTTTTCTTTCGTGTGCTCAGGGCCTAGAACAGTTTCTATATCATGGTAGGTGCTCAATAAATATTAATAATATTTTTTTCTAGATAGTAAAATTGGAAAAGTAAAGGGGAAAACATTCCATTATTTCTGAACCAATTTAAAGAAAAACCATGAGTGAATTTTCTTTTCTTTTATAAAAATTTGTTTATAAAAATTTATCTTAAAAATGTGGGATCCAGTTCAGGATTAGATATACAAGAGGTCATGATACAGGTAAAATTTAGGCCTACTTTTGGTTCCCACTTTGCCTGGTTTGAGATCAGGTATGGTTTTTAATGTTATGTGCTCCCCTCTCCATCCTGTGGCAGTTTCTGCCTACTGCCAATCTCTTTCTTATAGTATTATAGTAAATGTTCAAGGTTCGTTTATAATTGAGAGCACATACTACTCAGTTCTTTGTTTATGTGATGAATCACTGAGCATTACAGATTCTAAATCCATCCACGGTGCTGAGAAGTTCATAAATGTGTTCTTCTTTATGGCTGTGTAATATTACATTATGTATATGTACCACTTTTTTTTTTTTATCCTGTCTAGTTTTAATGGGCAGCATGGTTGGTTCCATGTTTTTGCTATTGTAAATAGTGCTGCAAAAAACATGCATGTGCAGGTATCTTTGTTATAGAGTGATTTAAGTTCCTCTGGGTATATTCCCTGAAGGGGATTGCTGGATTGTATGGAAAGTCAATTACTAGCTCTTTTAGGAAATGCACACTGTTTTCCACAGAAGTTGAACTAGTCTGTATTTTTTTTTACATATTTCAAAAATATTCTGACGAAAATCTTCTTTGTGGTAAAATGGGAAGTTTTAATAATATTTATCTCTTTGCTGGATAATTTGAAAATTTAAAATCTGAATACTTATTATTCTTGGCAGATTATGTTCTCATAGATCTAAAAATGGAAAGCATTGTCGATTGCCTCTGTAGGTAAAACTATGACTTGTTATTACAACTAAGGGCAATTTGTCAGGTGTGATAATTTATTTACCCAAGCTAAGGGAGTTTCAGGCCAGCGTGCATGCCAGGCCTATCTGTAAGTGGAGATTCCATCTGAGAAGCAAGGCAGTCAAAGCCTGCACAGGAAGGAGCTCCTGAAAGAGCAACAGGCTGAGAAAGTCAGGGTGCAACATTCAGAATTCTAGATAGATAAGTAACAATCAGGTGGAGGAAACTGCTGATCACAGATAATGGGGCATTAGCCTTTGAATTGGAATTTAGATTAAGGGCTTCTGTATGCACTTATGATGCATCCCCAACTACCACTGGGACAAGGTAGAAGCTGGCAACTGACTTAAGTCAGAACACAAAGTGGTGATTCAGGTGGAAAACTTACTCTGAGTGGCACTCATAAGAGCAGAAAGAGAGAAAACTCTGAAAGGCTGCATGAAAGGCTAATTGTCTGCAAAAGATCTGCTTTGACTAATGCAAAAGGCTAGCAGTCAGCACTGAGGTTAGATACTCCTACTCAGTTTGGTGTCACGAATGAATGCAGTGGTCTCCAGTGGGATAAGAGGTCTTTGGTCTTGCTGTCTAGATTCTGGGAAAGAGACTGCAATGGTATATTCTCTCTTTTATGTGCATTGACTTGGGCTCTTGCAAGGTGGGGATGACATGAGAGCATAGAAAATTGGTTAAGCAATTTCAGCTTTTTCCAAAAACTTCTTTTCCACTATTACAAATATCTGCCTTCATTAATTCAGCCAATGGTTATTTGATCACTTCTTAATGTCACTCTGAGCTGGGCACTAGCAATAGAGTAATAAATATGACAGACCCAGTTCTTATCCTCATAGAATTTTACTTTCATTCTAACTTTTATCTTTACTGTCATCATTCTATATGGGATCAAAGTTAAAATACCCTATTTAATTTGATGTCTTATTTTATCTTGATACATTTGTACTTTATAATCTGAAATGAAATAACCTTTAGAAACTTTTGCCAATGAACTAAGACATTGACCAATGTTCAGAAGGGTCCTTCCTTCAGTTAATAATAGTGTTAATAATAGTCTAGTGTTATTCTAAACTCTAAGCCTTCATAGATGCTCCCATTTGAAAAGGATACCAGAAATGGTCTGAACCAACATCCTCATTTTATATATCTCTCTACCTATCTATCACTCAAATAAGAAAGAATGCATGACAAAATTGATGTAAAATATAACTGGATATCTTCTGATACCATAAATGAAGGCATTTGACCCCATGATATTCCCTGTCAAGTTTCATACTAAAATCTACAACTCAGTGGGATTAGATCCTATTTGCCAATAACATCAGTATACATCCTGTTATACCCTTCAGACTAGACTGTTCAGGATATTTTCTGGAAAGGAAACAAAATTGGCTTTCATTTATCTATCTACATTTTTATGTAACACAAAAGGATTTCTGTGATAAGGAAAAAGAGGAAGAGGAAGAGGAGGAGGAAGAGGAGGAGGATGAGGATGAGGAGGAGAAGGACAACTGAAAGCCATTATAAAAAGAACAAAAAGATATGGTATAAGTTTCAACCTGAGAAATCAAAGTTTGTAGTTAAACTTTGTATATTAATAAAAACTTGAAGTTGACATTGTAAATTTTTTTTCCCTCAAAAGTCTTGGGAAAAAATGAGTAAAATGCTAATTGGGTTCATAGGCACATCCTTCATTTTTTTCCATTAATTTTCACTAATCAGAACTATTTCTGCACAAAATCAGTGATAAGGAATATCAAAATGTTGGAGAAGGAAACAAGGAGGCAGGCATCACTTTGCTTAACCATCCATTGAAGGACTTCTCTGTTGGTTGGTCAATGCTGCTACTGGTAGCCAGTAACTACCCATGAGTGGTTCTACAGCACAGGTGATGGGGCATTGGCTCCTGTTAGGATATGTGAGGGTTCTCCTGATGTTACACACCATTGAGGTGGCCATCAGTCTCTATCATTACTTCATCTGCTGTCCTTATATCCCTTTCCCTCACATTTTCACACAGGCACCAGGACAACATGAAGCTCAAGGGTCATCTGGAAGATAAAGGAGGCACTAAGACTATAACTTATAAGGGAGAGACCCAAAAAACCCCCAGAATTTGTTTACTAAAATATGTGTATTCTTTACATGTTTAAGCTTCAGTTACCTTCATAGTACTCTTTGTTTGGTGCAATACACTTATTGAGATGCTTTTTCCATTGCTCAGTTTTTGAACGCACCAATTTTGATGCCTTTTAGTGCTTCCACCATTTTTTGTTTCACCTCTTCCACGTCGGCAAAATGTCTCCCTTTGAAGGCTTTTTTTTTCATACAGGGAAACAAAAAAAAGTTGCTTGGGGTGAGATCAGGTGAATAGGGAAGATGGGGCATTGGGGTCATGTTTGTGGTCAAAAACTGCTGAGCACTCAGCGTGATGTGCATTGAAAGAATTTCCAAAAAAAAAAATTCACTGGCGCCGAACAACGCTACCTGGTACACTGATGCCATTGGATCTCTAGAACTCTTACCAAGGAGAGGGTGCCTGTGCTACATGAAACCTGCTTTCCAAAAGGTAATCCCGGCCGGGCTCGGTGGCTCAGCCTGTAATCCCACGCTTTGGGAAGCTGAGGTGAGTGGATTGCCTGAACCCGCGGGGTCGAGACCCGCCTGGGCAACTTGGCGAGACCTCATCTCTACAATAAATCAAAAAATCAGCCGGGCATGGTAGCCCGTGCCTGTAATTTCGGCAACTCGGAAGGCTGAGGCGGAAGGATTGCCAGAGCCCAGTGGATCGAGGCTGCGTGGCCAGAAGCGGCCATGGCACTCCAGTCTAGGCAACGAAGTAAGACTCCAACTCAAAAAAAAAAAAAAGTTAATCCCAGGTTTTTTGTTTGTTTGTTTGTTTTGGTCCCCCATCTTATGCACATTACTGCCTTACTCTCTGCTGAGATTCCTGTTTTACACAGAGACTTTGATTTGGTCCTCCCTCAGAACACTCCACTGACAATCACTATGAAGAGAGAGCTCCTCAGTTCTTCAGAGCTCTCCTTCTCACTTCCTGAGCAGAGCTGTCCTGTTCAGGGCTTATGTGCTTTCAGTTTCCCCCATGGAACACTGAGATCTCCAAGTGAGCAGAGGCCACTTGGGGAGAAGCATCCTTGATACTAGTCAGTTTTTCAGGTACTTAATCACAATAACTCTTGGGACTACTAGGAGAAGTACTCTGCAAACTTCTTGAGACTTTGAGTGATCTCCCCACCGTGGTTGTAGACTATGTACATCAGATGACTGAATATTTGGGTTTCAGCCTGAATATGGCTAGAACATCAAAGTCAGCTCCTCCCTCTCTTCTTTTCATTTTTCATTATTATTAACTCTCACCTAAAATATAAAGAACTTTCATCACCTATATTCTACTAGGTGCAGGCTGTTCTAAGCACCGTGGATACAGTGGTAACAAGGGAGTCACATGAACTGTATATAGTAAACAAATAAGCTGTAGTCAGTGTGTTGAAGAGTCTTGTATCTGTGGTATAAAATATGGGTTTGTTTTTCAGCTCTGTTTTCTATTAAGCCCAATTTTTGTTTTTTAATTTTTTCTTGAGAAGATTCCATAGTTCTCTGGTCTCTTTTGCTTATAAATGTTACTTTCTCCTCATTTAAAACTTCTGTTTCATATCTGATTCATAACCCTACAGCTCATCTTTCCTTCTGCTCTTCCAAATTGTTAGGAGCAGAAAGGCATGAGAGGCAATGAGACAAGTATCTCTTTTCCTGACTTGTGTCTACTGTCACTTTTCTGGCAAATGCTGATGGAAGCTCCTACCTTCTGTATGTCATATATCCAAATCTGGTCACTTGTCAGGCTCAGGTGTGAAGTTTTCACATGATTCCAAGGACCTAACCGTAATTTGGGAGCTACCTTTGTTATTGCCTCAGCTCTCATTACCAGTGATACGACCCCATAACCTGTAACAGCTAGCTTCACCTGACTGGGATACAAGCAAAACAACTTAGCCCAACAATAGTGTTCACTCAAAGACTACAGTCGTGTATCCGCCTCGCCAAATGGTAAGGTTGCAGGTGGGTCTGACATTGTCTCTTTTTCCCTCTTGTCAAGTTATTTCCTCCTCTTTAGATAGGCATATTAACATATACAAGCATGAGCAGTACCACAATGGAGAATGGAATACCTATCTCCCCTTCTTGTAGACAGCTAACTTCTAGCCTTTATCTTACTAAACTTTGGGGAAGAGGTGAGAAAGAGTATCCCTCCTTTCTCTCCCAGCATTTCTACAGATCCTTTGTGGGGATGGTGTGTGTTGTAGTTTTAAAAGTAGGACCAGTTTTGCTGCCTCTGAATAAATCTTAGAGGAAATCATTTGCCTCCAGTTATAGGAGTTGTTTTTAAAAATTTTTTTAACAAAAAATAATTATATAGAGATTTTTATATATCTTGTTTTCTGTTTTCAACTATGGAAAATTCTAGAACAGTAGTAAATCCAACAACATTCTTTACCAACCAAATCATAAACAGAAATATATGAAAATAAAGTAAGGTAATGTGACAGGGTTAGCAGATTGAGCGGTTATAAAAGCTCTTGTGGAGAACATGTTTAGCTGAGACCCAAGGACCAAAATGGCTGACGAGTTAAAGACCTGTGAGGAAATGAGGCACGGATAATAATAGACGGAAGAAATAACTCGTGAGCAGGGAAAAAGTTCTCAGATTGTGAACTTAGCAAATACGAAGAAGGGAAAAATCAACGTGACTCTAGTAAAATTTCGTAGAGTAGAGTAGCATGAAGGTGGTCGGCAGTGGACAGAGAGAGGTGAGGGTGGCTTAAAATTAGAGGTGATTCAGTTGAAGCTAGATATGTTTAAAGTAATGTAAGAGAGTTTGCTAATGGATTGAATGTGGGTGCAAACAGAGAGAAGAATTACTTAAAAATGCCTCCTTGGTTTTTTACTTGAACAGCTATAAGGATGATGTTATCATTTACTAAGAAAAAACAAGACTAAGGAAAGAACAGATTATTTTTCCTGTTTACATAAGTTTGCTAGGGCTGCCATAACACAGTATCGCATACTAGGTGGTTTAAACTACAAAAGTGTATGTCTCACAGTTTAGATAGAGGCTGGAGCCCAAGATCCAAATGCTGTTAGAGTTGGTTTCTTCTCAGACTGCTCCCCTTGATTTATAGATAACTGTTATCATTTCACTGCCCTGACTTGACCTTCTTTCTAAGGTTGTCTTTTTCCAAACTGCCTCTTTTAATAAAGTCACCAGTCATATTAGATTAGGGCCCACCCTAATGAGCTCACTTTAGCTTACTGTGTTGGGATTAGGACTTTAACATAAGAATTTGGGCATGGGGACAATTCAGTTCATAATGTTGTTGTTACTTTGTATATATTTTGGTGCAAGTGTTGAAAGCAATCAAAAGATCAATTTTTAGAACTGGTTTAGAATATTCAGGGAGAGGTAGAGAGTAGGTTGTCATCTTAAATAGAGACTTCATCCAGCATATACGATGAATAGTATCAGTATCCCTCTAATTCCCCAATCATCACCAGACAATATAATTCCTACTTGTGCCAGCCATCTAAGTCAATTGCCACAACAATGTCCAATGTTTTTGGTTCATACTTTTTTTCTGTCCTAAGAGCTTTGACACTCGATTCATATTTCCTCTCTCCACTTTACTGCCATCACCGTGGGTATGGCAAACTTACCAACATAATAGTTACATTACTCCTAACGATTTTGGACTCTTACAAACTTTAAATCTGCTGTACTTTATCTTTTTACTCTAAATGATCACAACTTTCATTCATTCAGCAAACGATCTTTGTGTACATGCAATGTACCATCCTCCTAGAAAGTGCTGGGGATGTGCAAAGATGACTAGTACCAACTTTGTGCCTTCAAAAAGTGTTCAGTCTTGAAGAGAAAGGAAATAAGCACAAATTTGTTTTACTCAATAAATCTATTTTATTTACTCACTCAGCGAGTAAGAAGAAAACAATGGTAGTTATATTGTTGAATGCTAGTATTGCTTCACATGTCTTACATATGTGAACTCATTTTATTTTCCAAAAACCCTGTGAGATAAGACCTATTATCATTCCACTTTTACAGTTGAGAATACCAAGGTATTAGAAGGTAAATACATTGTCCAAGAACAAATGATATGTAAGTATCAAAGTTGAGACTTGAACTTAAGCGATCTGGCTCTAGAGTCCATTGGATCACTGGACAATCCTATCTTGTTTGGAAGCACAATTATGAAACAAATCTAAATTGAACTTTTGAGGCCATATCTACATGCTTGCTATTGCCTAGCACAAAGAAATGGCAACTGTGCTACCAGGGCAGGCCATCTCGATGTTTAGAGAAGACACCTCACCTCTGGCCAAGTCTGTCAAATTTGCAGTCACCTATGCCCTGCAAAGAATCAGTCAAAGAGGCAAACAAGGAGTTTGTATATCATGAGGTTAGGATTTTGATGAAGATGATGAAAAAAATGAGGTAAACTTGACTGGAACTTTAGTGAGTCCAAAACTTTCTCATTTAGTGTAATGGCCAAGCCAGGGCAAGTCCCAAGAGTGTGGATGGAACTGAGTCTTAGGGTGGAGGAAGCAGTAACACTAGGAAGAAGCTACAGAACAAGACTGGAGTTGTTCATTCCTGATAAAGGGTGCAAACTTATGGTAGTTCCCTCCTTTGCTTCCAAATTAAAATTAATTTCATTTCCCTGCAAGGTGAATGTTTGTTCTTGCTCCATTCTTCTTATATTCAGCATCATTTGAAGTTAGAATTAAATTTGGAAGCTCTTAAGAAAGCATCTGGACTTAAGCCAAAGGCAGTCAGCAAGTGAATGAAAATCTTTTTTGAAAATTTTGTCGGTGATGGAAAAATTTGGCACAGAAAATATGTCTGGCAGCAAATCTATCCTTTGTAACAAGAAATTAAATGTTCATGACAGTATTCTTTGTTTTACAATGGACTATTTGTGTCTTTACTATTGATGCTTTCAGGAAATATATTTATTGAGAGATAGTCATCTTTCTATCTCTACACTGAGTACTGTGGAAATATGAATGATTCTTACATCTGAGGTATGCATTTGAAATTGAATGGCAGTAGATGAGAAGGCATGCAATTCAGGCTTTGAAAAGGGGGAATATTTAGCTAAGTGACAAAAAAACAAATTCTGAGAGGGCATAGCACAGACGAAGGCAGAGAATAGAATAAATAAGTCAATGCTAAATGTGTGATAAGTTTGGAGGAGGATAGATAGGGAGGTTTGTGGAGTTTCAGAAGCCTGTGAAATTTGAGACACACAGTGGAGAGTTAAGAATACAGGTTCTGAACACATAACATTAGATTTGTCTCAACTTTGCTTATAGAAATAGCAAGTAATACTTAAGCCAAGTTAGGTTACCTCTTGATGTCTCAGTTTCCTCTTTATTTTGACCTTAGTGAATTAAATGAGCTAATGTGACACATTTAGCACAACATCTAGAAAAAATATTGACCACTATTTTTATCTCCGTTATCAGTATTATTTTTAAAAGAAGCAAGAGGTAGTATATGAAGACCTTGGTAAATGTATGAGATTGGATTTGAAATTGTAGGCAGTGCTAAATTCTTGAGCAGAAAAAAAAAAGAGATGAATTCTGAATGAAGGGATACAATTTCATTTTATAGCATATTGAATCTAAATTGAAAAAGAATAATAAGAATATATTACTTTGTTCTTTCACCAGGTATGTGAATCTTCATAAAGATAAATTACCTAATTGGAAGTTGAGAAAAGTACTTTTAATTTTTTAGAAATATTCTATTTTCAATTTTTCTATAATCCAGGCATCTATACTGCCTTCCTCCTTTCCTTTCTCTAGCTGTTTAGGGTCATTGTATTAATTATATATATCTTCAAAGGCAGAGGGTAGAGGCTTCGAAAGGAGGTTGACTGCAAATTAGATTTTTCTACTTGCCTGGAAAAGTAAAGTACTGACCAACTCAGGACTTCTTTGTGGCTTTCATTGTTTCTTATTATTCCCTCTTCCCTGAATGTACTGTATAGTATTGCTCTCCCATGTTTTGGGAGAAGGGACAGTAAGGGAAATAACCACACAATGGACAATTATGTAATTTTAGGGTTCTGGTGTCTATTAAGTATTTTGCATTTAATTAGTAGTTTAATAGATCATATTGCATATTATTCCAATTATACAAAACTGTATTGAGACTAAATGATGCATGTATCTTAGCCCTTTCAAAGAAACACTACTAATTGCTAAATAATGGTTTAATTACTTGCAACTGGGTTAGCCACATACGTGGCATACTATAATACAGCAGTTTTATAATCAAACATAGTCTTCAAAAGCATATGTTTAAGACAGAAGCATATTCTATACTAGTTGGAAAAAATAGTTACATTTAGTTTAAAAATGTAACTATCAGAGTAACTAAAATGTGCTTTAGCTAATTTAAATTTTCCTAGCATATTTAGTTTTTTGTCTTAAATACTGATTCTTTATTGGCAGAGTGTGAAAAATACTTCATATAATGGAATAATTTGATAACAGGAACTTGATACATGCTTTCTGATCATAGCTGTGAAGAAACTGAGCCTCTAGGCTAGCCTAAATGTATTTGTCTTTGCATTGCTCTAATGGCATAACAAAATTAGGCAAGAGAGCAGCTTATATTTTTTTCTTGAAAGTTCATTTTTTGTGTGCAAGATTTATTTTCAAAATCATGCAGGTAGTTTAAGAGTCATTGGCAGTCTTCTGGAAGACTTATTTTGCAATCTGATTCATGTCAAATTTGGAGTACACTTTCCAGTACTATCGTGCAAGAATTTTATTGCATTTTGATTTGCACAGATAGAACCCAAAGTAACAAAGACATTGACTGAAAATGAAACATTCCTGTTTCTTCAAAAGATTTCAAAGCTTATAAAATATAAAGACCTGTAACAATTTTTCTTACCTTTCTCCACTTAGCAGTGTGACATTGGGCATTTACGTTTCTAGATGGCATCAGTACAGAATGCAGGCACCTCTTTGAAATCAGATATTTCGGTGGCCTGTCAGATTCTAGGAAGGGTGAAAAAAAAAAAACAGGCTGGGTGGAACAAAAGTCCTGAAGGATTGTGGGAAATGTAGTAGGATATAGCAGCTCAGTATCAGTGACATAAGGAAAGGGGAAATATATTTGAAAGGCAGAAATCCTAATGCCTGAGCTTAGTCTGCACCATTGTGTTCCCTCATACCCTCAGGATAGGAAAAATATGGAAAATGTAGTTAAAGGGTATGCAATTATTACATATAGGCCATTGTTATCATGCTTATGGACTTAATGCCTTGTGAAATCGATTTACATATACTTGTGCTTCAGTCTGGAACTTCCCAACAGCCTCCTACCTGAGGTGAAACTAAACTTGCTAAAATACTGATTCACTTCTGTCAATCCTATGCAGAAAACTTAAGAAAGGATTCAAATTCTGGTGGCCTCTGTTGCAGATTCACAAATTGCATTTTGTTTGGCTCACGCTATATGGCAGGAAAAAAAAATCTAACATATTAAGACTTTGATGTGTCACATAAATACTCAATTTCTATCCCTTCTTGGAAATTAGTACATCTAGCAACATGAGCCCAAATTTTCATGCTGACAAAATAGATTGGAATTGAGAGAGCAAGCCCTTTGAAGCTGGGTGGGGTGTGGTGTGTTGCTCTCTTTTGACTTGGCCACAGGAAAGAATTTCAAAGTGAGTCTCAAAGATAGTTTAAGACAGAATTTATTAGAAAGAAAGAGACAGTCTCAAGATCGAGAATGGGTCCTTTGACTTTGACAAGAAGCTTTATATGCTTTTACAACCATGATCAGGCAAACCACGAGCTAAGAGCAGCAGGCTGCAGGTATTTGGTCACTGAGTTTTGTTACCATATCTCCACCTTCTATGAGCTAAGAGACATGGCCTGCTGGTGTCTGGTCACGGAGTTTTGATTACAGTCTCTCAACCTTCTAAGGTCACCAGGACCTTCTAAATAATTAAAGCTATTGCTTAACTAGATTTGGGGCTTTTTCTTGTTTTAAGAATATCATGCCTGTATTTGAGTAATTCCTTATTATTTCTGTGATTTATTGTACTGGTAAATCCACAATCTAGTCCAAAAGGTGGTCAGGTCTGATGTGCCTGGTCAGTTGGGTGAAGGTCATGTACCAATATGAAAGTTGTCTGAATGCTTACCCTATTCTAATTTAAACTGCCTACAAGAAACTTATCTATCTATGTATAGTCTGCACTGAAAAACCTGCTTCACCTTGAGCCAGGGAATGGTGAAAAAATCAAAGTCTTTGCTCTCAAGGGTCAGAGTCTATAAGAAGAGATTTGATAGCATTTTAATTCAATCTAATAAGTAAGAAAGTGCTCACATTTTTTGTGTGTGTTAGATACAGGGTCTCATCTATGCTATGGCCCAGGCTGGAGCTCAGTGGTATAATGACATCTCGTTGCAGCCTCGAACTCCGCGGCTCAAGCTGTCCTCCCACCTTAGCCTCCTGAGTAGCTGGAACTACAGGTATATGCCACCATGCTTGGCTAATTTTTTTACTTTGTTCACAAACAGGGTCCCACTATGTTGCCCAATCTGGTCTCGAACTCCTGGCCTCAAGTGATTCTCCTAACTTGGTCTCTTAAAGTGCTGGGATTACAAATGTGAACCACCGAGCCGGGCTCGGTCGCTCAGCCTGTAATCCCGCGCTTTGGGAGGCTGAGGTGAGTGGATTGCCTGAGTCCGCGGGTTCGAGACCTGCCTGGCAACTTGGCGAGACCTCATCTCAACAATAAAATAAAAAAATCAGCCGGGCATGGTAGCGCGTGCCTCTAATTACGGCTACTCGGAAGGCTGAGGCGGAAGGATTGCCATAGCCTAGTGGGTTGAGGCTGCAGCAGTGGTCAGGAGCAGCCACTGCACTCCAGTCTGGGCGACAGAGTGAGACTTCAACTCAAAAAAACAACAACAACAAAAAAAAAACAAGTGTGAACCACCATGACTAGTTCACAAAATGTTATTGTTATAAAAGTACACGAGAGATTAATATCAATTTGAACTCAGACTGAGAGGTCTGGGAGACTTTTACAGAGACAGTGACACCTGTACTATATTCTGAAGAACTTTACGAAGACTTATAGGTAAACATTTAATGTTTGTGAAAATAATAACAGTATTCACAATTATTTGATACTCCCTCTATTTGAAGCTACCCCTTGCTTTTGTTCTAGGAATCACTAGCAACCCTGAGGCTGCCCTTTTCCCCACTAATGTCAGCTTCCTTAGGATGAAATGTCTTGAGGTTCCTCACTGTTCCCACCTCCCCTCTCTTGCTCTGGAATCCTTGCAGCTCAAAAATGCTTTAAGGTCCTCATCTAATTCTAGCTTAGCTGTTCAAGTAATGTTGGTCAAACTGGAACAACTTACATAAGTATATGTTTTTTGGGATTTGAGCAACTCTTTTGAATAATATATATTTTAGGTGTGTGTGTGTGTGTGTGTGTTTACAGGGTACAAAAACAGACTATGATGGAAAATATTCTGAACTCAGGATCATTTCGGATTCAAAAACACTGATATATCCTTTACTAACACCGAGAATAATTAACAAAATAAGATGTTCTATTGTAGAATCAGTTTTTTTCCTTATAGTCTATTTTTTATTAATTCAAGATTAATCATTTACTTTTACTAATTTCTAATGTATGAGAGAAAATTGTAACATCTTGCTTCATTTTGATTTTAAATAATCTACCTATAAATCCCAGAAGAGTTGATATTTGTAAAGATAATTGACAGAAGTTAAATGACCAACATAGCCGGGCTCGGTGGCTCAGCCTGTAATCCTGTGTTTGGGAGGCCAAGGTGAGTGAATTGCCTGAGCCTGCGGGTTCGAGACCCACCTGGGCAACTTGGCAAGACCTAATCTCTACAATAAATCAAAAAATTACCCTGTCGTGGTAGCGCGCACCTGTAGTTCCAGCTACTTGGAAGGCTGAGGCGGAAGGATCACCGGAGCCCAGCAAGTTGAGCTGCAGTGGTCGGGAGCAGCCACTGTACTCCAGTTGGGTGACAGAGTGAGACTCCAACTCAAAAAAAAAAAAAAAATGATCAACATTAATTAGGGACTGCAGCAGGGTTGAGCAAACTCTAATGTTTAGCTTGGGAAATAGATTTGTCTGTTGAAATGAAGCATGTTCTAATATTCTATTTGGTAAAATATGTAAACTTATTTACTGTAGCTAACCAAATGTTAAATTATCAAATTCATACTTTGAAAAAGAAAAATAATATATATGAGTCTCTTTTTTGTCTATCAAGAAAAAAAAATCACTCAAATGAACTCTGTAAGTAGCCTCTTAAAAGTGAATCACAAAGTAAATAATAGTTTCCCAAAGTATTCCTACATTTAGATAATTTAGTGCTTTCTATTATCCCTTTACGTATTAGGAAAAGTATCAAGTTATACATCTAATTCAACAATTCTAGATTCTTAACCTCTAAAGAGTATTTACTTAATCATCCTGGCACTTTAAGCCATACACTTGTGTCCTTTTTTCCCAGCAATTCTATTTAAGTCAATGACACTCAATAATGAAAATTGATGTACTCTGTGAGGCACAAGTACAACTAATGTACTTGGTGTTGAATCATAAATTGAAAGCTATCAATCAGGCTATTGAAAGAAGCTTTGGCTCTACCACTTTGAAATGAAACCAAAACTTAATGGAGGAAGATTGAATAGACAGCACTTTCTTCCTCAAGACTTTTTGGGCTGCTTTAAAAATTATAGTTCACAACTGTCACCAATAATGTTGCAATTTACCAAATAATATGAAAATCCACTTAGCTTTCTGCCTACATTCTTCTGTTGCTCCAGTAGAATGTGCTTGTATTGTTTTGTGCTATTGGCATGGCTATATTCTTGATCCCACTGTGTGGTAGAAATGCACATCTTTTAAATGATGTTAGAATATGAAACAGCTTTAGTTGGGAGACATCACTGATTACTTGGATGAGCACAGTATGGTATCTGGAGTGGGAAGAACAAAACAGAAGACAGCAGGAAGCTATTTCACAAGGCAGGCGTAAGCTACAAGAAATTGACATGGTAAGGGACAAATTCTAGGAAGTTTAGACAGGCTTCCCTAAGCTTATACTATAGTGTCCAAGTGTCATATGTGGCTCAAACGGTATCAGGCTATCCATCCATATAGACAAAGTACAAAATGGGGGACTTTGATAGGGTAAAAATTATTATTTTGTTATCTGGTCATATAAAACAAAATTCCAGTTGGTAGTTTAAGGAAAGTCTGGAACTAGTACCATGGGAGTGAATGGCAAGACATTAGTAGGATATAAGAGACACAAACAAGGAACTGAATTTTAAACTCTCTACTTAGGAGCATATTACTCATTTGGCACATATCTGTAGATGATTACTACATGCTAAAAATTCTAATAGATCTCAAAATGAAAAGTGAGTGAGACAGCCCCTGTTGTCAGGGAATTGAATGAATTATTTGGAGACAGTCATAGATTGTTGAAATAAACCTCTGATTGACAAGGGTACACCAGAGATTGTGCATGTTCTGATGAGAGGCATCTGACTCATCCTGAGGGGTTATGGAATAAGGAGGTGCAACACATTCCAGGTGAGGAAACAGAATGAACAGAGACACTGAATGGAATATGTTCAGATTTCAGAAGTGTTTTACTCTTGATTGAGCATAAAGCAACATGGAAAACAATATGTAGGTAGAGTTGAGGTGAAAAAAGGCACATTTCAGGACCTTGTTTTTCTATTCTGACATTTTTACCCTATATACAATAGGGAGTCACTGAATGGATTTAAGCAGGAGTATTTGGTAGTTGAAATCTGAATTCTGCTTTGATTATTCTTACACCTGTGTAGACAATAGATAGGAGGGGTTAAACTGAAAAGCAAAGATTGCAGTTTGGAGACTTTTACAGTGGATCTTCTAAAAAATGGCAGGGTCTGACCTATGAGAACAGGTTTATTTGGGCTAAGGAAAGAGGTGGAAACCAATCTGATATTTATTTAGGAAGTAAAAGATGTAAAACGATTTGGCATGCAGGTTCTGGGAGTTCCATGTGTCTCTTCACTTTTCCTCCAGGGTTCATGGAAAGACTACGTTTTCCAGGTTTCATTGCAGTTAGGGTTGCCTTATTTGTGTGTGCTGGCCAGTGAAGTATGTATAAAAATGTTAGTTGTTACTTCTGTTCCTGGCTCACAAAAACCTTTTACTCCCAGCCTGTCTCTTCATTTGTCTGTATAAACTGGGTTCTGAGTATTCCAAGATCCTTAGGTAGGGATAGTACTTGACAGAAGGGATCTTCATTCCTGAATCATTCTAAGAAGCAAAACCTAGAGAGGCTATAGGTTCAGTACTGATATTCAGTGAACTTTATTTTATTTTTTATGACATGTTTCATGTTTGTTATAAAAATAATTTATGGGCAACCCCTTTGGGCCCTTCCCACTGTGGGAGCTTTTCTTTCCTCTCAATAAATCCTGCTTTCTAAAAAAAAAAAAAAAAAAAAAAAAAAATTACTTTAGTGAATACATTAGTGAAAAAAATTGAACCAAATGGAACATATTTAGATGGGAGAAGATTATTCCACTTTTTTTTTCTCTTTCCAGTATTCAATCTTTCTTTCAGAGCTTTTTTATTTGAAAGATGTGGGGTACAATTCAGGATTACGTATACAGGTGGTCATCATACAGGTAAAGTTTGGGCCTTTCTTTGGTACCCACTTTGTCTGGTTTGAAATTGGGTACACTTATTGATGTTATGTAGCTCCCACCCCTGGCAGTGTTCAGTCCCACTACTGCCAGTCCAAATCGATCTTCCATAAGACCCAGTAATCCCCTTCTGGAAATTTACAGAAAGGAACTCAAATCATTCTACGAAAAAATACTAGCACATGCATTTTTTTTTTTTTTAACATGGTGAATTTGAGGTAATTTTGAAGTAATTAGGAATGAGGTGAAACCTTATGAGTAGATGAGGTTGTTCAGGAGAGTGATTGACTGAGAGAAATCATAGATCAAGGATGAAATTTTGGGACCACCAGAAGTAAGCAGTCAAGACTATAAGAAACAAGCCAGGCTCGGTGGCTCAGCCTGTAATCCTGCGCCTTTGGGAGGCTGAGGTGAGTGGATTGCCTGAGCCCACGGGTTCGAGACCCGCCTGGGCAACTTGGCAAGACCTCATCTCTACAATAAATCAAAAAATTAGCCGGGTGTGGTAGCGCACGCCTGTAGTTCCAGCTACTTGGAAGGCTGAGGCAGAAGGATTGCCGAAGTCCAGCAGGTGGAAGCTGCGGTGGCCGGGAGCGGCCACTGCACTCCAGTCTGGGTGACAGAGTAAGACTCTAACTCAAAATAAATAAATAAATAAATAGATAGATAAATAAGTAAATAAAAAGAATATAAGAAACATGTGGAGCTGAAGCTGGAGAGAAAAGCAAAGTCAAATCGTAAGGGCCATGACTTTCCATTTTAATATGTTAGAATTATATTATTCAGATGATGGAAAATCTCTGAAATCAGTGGAGTGACAAGATTTGCATTCTAGCTAGATTATTCCTATTGCTTAGGAGAAGAAGCAAATGATATGTGTGAGTCTAAACACATAGAAAAGAGGCAGGAGGCTACCCAGTGGTTAATGTGAAGCTGTCTTGGATGCCAATTAAGTAAAATGTCAAAGAAAGAAAATATACTTAAGGGGGAGAATGATCAAAAGTGCCAAATGTAAGAGACAGTTTCATTTTTATAACATTGGGTTTAGCAATATGGCAGTCATCAGAAACTTAAGCCATATTGTGATGGTATGAAGCATGGCTGGAGGTAGGGAAATGGAGACTGCAAAAAGTAGAAAACCTTTGAGAGGATGCAAGGGAAAAATTTGGACTGAGGCCAGAGGCATGTGTTTAGGATCAACTGATTTGTATTGTTGGTTTTTGTTAGAATGGAAAAGATATGCTCTCTTAGTTCTTTTGTGTTGCTATAAAGGGATACTTGATGCTAGGCAAATTATAAGGAAGTTTATTTAACTTATGGTTCTTCAGGCTGTACAAGAAGCTTGGCACCAGCATCTGCTTCTGGTGAGGACTTCAGGTTGCTTCCATGCAAGTTGGAAAGTGAAGGCAGGCAGGCATTTGCAGAAATCACATGTGCATAGAGGAGGAGAGTGGCAGGGGAGGTGTCTGGCTTTTTTTTTTTTTTTTTTTGACAACCAGCTCTTGGGGGAACTAATAGAGTAGGAACTCACTCGTTATCACAAAGACCTCATCAAGCCATTCATGAGACATTCACCATCATGAACCTTCTATTTGGTCTTACCTCCAACACTGGGAGTCAAATATCAACATGAGGTTTAGAAAGACAAGCATGTAAACTTAGCATATGCTAAAGGAAGTAAGTCAAATGACAAAGAGATAAAGTTTGAAGGTTCTGAAAGGAGGGATAACTAAGACAGCAAAGTTTCAGGAGTAGAGAGAGAGTGGAATCAAAGTCTAAATTGCTGGGGTTGACTTGAACAGGTTATGAGGAACATCTTTTCCTCAGAGACTGGAAAAATGGAAGTGAAAACCTATGGCATTAATGTCTATAGGGGTGGACATCAGAAAGCTGCGATGGTTCATACCTGATTACCTCTATCTTCTCTAAAAAAGATGAGCAAAGACCATGAATGAGGTACCAGAAAATGCATGTATAGTATGATCTTTGAGGGCACTATTAACATTGCAACTGAGGACAAATGAATGGCTTTTTATGAAGTACTGAATACTACCTATTTTTACTCAAGAAGCTTTGACACCATGAATGATAATTGGTATGAAGTTCCAAATCTTCATTGCAATAATTAATTTACATGTTATAGGTCCATTTCCAAAACCAATTTTTGCAGTGATTTTTGATGTTAAAATACAGTGATACTGAAAGGACATACCATGGAATTAATATAGCCAGAAAGCAGCTATTTTAACACTTCCTAGTTGTCATATTTTTCTAGCAATTCACTTTAATTTACCTTCTAACCCACTAATCAAGGACAGAACTAGTTTCTCAGAGTTTGTTTTACACTAATTAGCTTGTTTTGTACTAATTAGCTTTTTTATTTCAAGTATTTGCCTTCACCCATAAGACCCAAGTTACCCCAAACAGCCCTTCATGACACAGACAGACCTCATTACCATGGCAGCAGTCAT
The DNA here is from genome assembly GCF_000164805.1 of Carlito syrichta. Taxonomy (NCBI): domain Eukaryota; kingdom Metazoa; phylum Chordata; class Mammalia; order Primates; family Tarsiidae; genus Carlito; species Carlito syrichta. The sequence goes on along the minus strand of NW_007231203.1, from coordinate 262,821 downwards.
GTGACTGGCCCACACATCTGCCTGCCATCCATCACCTGACATCATTACCTACGCTTACCTGTCCCCTCTTTGATGATGTGGAGCTAACCACCACCCAAAACCCTTAACGGCCTACCTTCATCAAGAATAATGTTTAAAAGCATTCAACCTCAAGCAGTCATTTGCCATTGCTTTGCTAAGCTATGATCTAACCATATGGCTCCCTGAGTTATGGTTGCTATGTTTCCTAGCTTAGGCCCCCTCTCCTACTTTGGGGAGGTGCCTCTCCCCTCTCTCTAATATACTTTCTAAAGAAACTATATTTTCTAATCTAATTGCTATGCAATTCCTGCATCTTTCACACAGCACCATATCATACAACCCCACCTGGCAGGTCTGACCTAACATTTGGAAACCCTGCTGGGACGTATTTTTTAACCTAACAGATATTTAGTGACGAATATTGTCATTACTGAGGTAACTTTTATTGATCATGTAGATGATAATATTTACCACAGAATTAAGCAAATATAAACTAGAATGAAATATAATATCTCTTATACAGGAATCTTTCCCTGTCTTCATTTATTAAGCATATGTGGGAGCACAGGGAGATGAGAATTCATCCCATGAGCAATTCTACTTCTCAATTATCATTTTAAACATATCATCCTAAAGCATGAACATCAGAAAAGAAATAATTCCTCCTGAAATAGAAAAACAAAGAATATCAGCTCTTTGTTCATGAAAGATCTTCAAAAAATGAGATTGCCTATAAAAGAAGTCACAGGTAGCTCTGATGACAAAAATCAATACCATTACAGAAATGCAAAACATCACTTTTTCTGAGAGATTTGTCTTGAAATGCTCAGGTTAAGTTGGAAGCTTCTCATTAGTGCTCTCTTATTAAACTAAATATGTCTCTGCTGTAATACTATGACAATAGAATTGGATTTTCTTATCTTCCTCCCATAACAAACTCAGTTCCTTGAGAATAGAAACTCTGGTTTGCCCATTTATATTTCTAGAACTCTAAAGACTGTCTGGTACCTACCGATAGTGGGCAATTGGTAACTGGTAATTGAATAAAACACCAAAAATAAGTGAGTTATTGAAAAAATAAATAGAGGATTGTTCTCACATTCAAATAAGCTACAGATTTATTTGGGTTAGCCCCAGACCACACAGGTAAAGCTACAGTTTATTTCCTCGAAATATAAATATAACATGAAAGAAAATAAGGGAATAATGTTTCCATTGTTAGTTGAAAGGATATGACTAAGAACATACAACTCATTTATACCTACAATAGCTGTTGTGGTATCATTCTTTATTTGTTTGGAAATACTAAAGAAAATGGGATAAATGCCAAGAAGTAAAATGTGCCGCTGCATTTAAGAATAATGCTGCACTATACAATACAACGGGCAAAAATTCTTTTTGGCCTGGTATTCTATACCTCAAAAAGAGAAACTTCAATGACACTAAAATTACTGAATCACAACAGGGATGTAAATCCATCAGTTCTTTCAAGCCCTCTTGAATGAATTTCTTGGACTTGCTAAGCAGAGAAGAAACATGGAAAATCTTATGCTGGTTCCTATTTACCAAATCTTTGCTCTGAGTTCATTTCATTTTTTCAGTCTTCATTTGTAATTCAGTTCAGTTTCGTGAGAAAAGATGAAAAAGGTAAATGAGTATTCATTTTATTGCAAAGCTATTTAAGCCTAGAAATAAAATTATTCATTTCATAAAATGTATTGGTTTGTTATATGAATAAGAAAACTACTACTTCCACTAATTGTTATTACTATACATACTTGAACTCTTATTAAAATGAATTGAATAATTTCTTACAGGATAAAATTGAATAATTTCTTACAGGATCAAATATTTAGAGGGTATGTTCAAACTAGAAAATTGCAAATTTTCCAAAAACAATAGTTTTAACCTCATTTTAAAACAATTGATAATTTTAACACATTATTGAATGCATTGGTACTAATTTTGAATTGTTTTACAATTATTTTCTCTCTTAAAATTAATCCATGGTATTAGTATTTCTAAATTTGATGTTTCACAAAAAGACATTATATTATAAAGTGCAAAGACTATTAGAAACACAGATAATAAGAGAGGCACAGCACTCTGTGATCTCAGGTGTTTCCTTATTAGCAAACATAACTCTGAACTTTATTTTTTCCCATCTATAAAATGATTGCATTTTGAATTGTCCTATCTCCTTTGGAGAGTTTTGTAATGACTAAAATATAGACTCAAAATAACACCTAAATGGAAACTCTTACTAAACTCTAGCTGGATCCTAAATACTTACAGTATTTTGGAACTATGTCATAATTGCTTGCATTTTATCTACATCTCATTATATTTTATCATATTTTTGGGATTTTCCCTGCAAACAAAACCATCTGTAAACAGTAATAATATGTATATACATATATGTATATATGTATGTATATGGTTCTCTGATTTTGCCTTAGTCAAACCTGTTTATTCTTATTTTTTTCTTAAAATTAAATTATTAATGAGTGCTTAAAAGTAAATTATTAATGAGTTTTCTGAAATTAAAGGAAAAAAAACAGTGGGCTACTTCTCACAGTGGTACTATGCTGGTCTGGAGCTAGACTACAATATCCTAGATTTCTTATTGCTAATAAAAGCAGAAACAGGTATTTATCATTGAGATAGACTTTTTTACTTGATCCTATTGTAAACTGATTTGTTAAGCATAAAATTATATCATCTCATTACTCACTGACTTAAAGAAGACCTGAGTTGGTAAAACAATCCAAGTACAGGTATTTCAGATGATTAAACTCCTCGTTTTACATAATGCTGTTCTACTTTGCTAGTAGAAGGATGCCTCTGGAGAGATGACTATATGAAACCTTCTTGTACTGATTTGTTTTGGGTGATTCTTGTGTAATCAATGAGATAATATTGGGGTGCAGCAATAGGAGTTAAATAATTTTCCAGAAGAAAATATATTCATGCAACATCTCTCAAACACTTGTTGATACTCTATTGTCTGGGAGGACAGGGCATCTGTAACAGAGTGCCAGCATGGGGGTCTAAAGAGAATTTTCAGTAATCATGGCCTGTGAATGGACCGGTTGAGTGGTCATTAAGAGGATGCAATTGATAATTTTAACAATTATTGAGTGCATTGGTACTAATTTTGAAATGTTTTATAGTTATTTTCTCTCCTAAAATAAATTCATGGTGTTAGTACTTCTAAATTTGATGTGTCACAAAATGACATTATATTATAAAGTGCAAAGACTGTTAGAAACACAGATAATAAGGGATATCTGCATTCTCTCTTGTCACTGATGTTATATGTTGTTGATCTTTGGCCTGCTGGTCAACCTCTCTTTCTTCTTCCATGCTGTTTTTTCTGGATTGCACTGACTTTTCATGCAGTGAAAGAACACTTTTTATGCCTACAGGTAATTTAAAGATTGGGTATTCTCTTGTGTGTGTGTGTGTGTTTTTCCAGTTGTGCCATGTTAATTTCTTATTCTTTATCATTTTTTAAGGGTATGTTGGAAGATTTGAATTAAGTGGTCAGCATCTATACAGCAGGTATGAAGAGGGACAGTGTATGGGCAAAATAATGCCCCCTCAATGATATCAGGTCCTAATTCCTGGGACTTGTAAATATTACCATTTAAGAAAAAATATATAAAAATGTGATTAAGTTAAGGATTTTCAGATGAAGAGATTATAATGGATTATTTGGGGGGGAGAGAAAGCCAGAGCAAGAGTGAGACGAGTGAGACACACACAGAGAGAGAGAGAGAGAGAGAGAGAGCAAAGACAAACCAAACTTACCCTAGGATCATCAGAATTCTCCTTCATACTGCTGCCCTGAATACAGCTATGTGAGCCCTGACTGGTCTAGCACTGTGTCCTTCTCACAGCAATGACTGTGTTGTTTAACTAAAAATGATACCTGTAGATTTCATCTATTGAGCTATAATTTGAATTGTGTCATTCCTGATAGCTACTATACCAGAGCATCCAAAAACCCATCACTTCCTATCACCTTTACTGCTACAACTTTGATCCACACCACCATAAGTTTTTAACTTACATAGCTGCAATATTCTTTCCCTGCGTGTGTATTTGCTCCTCTACAGTCTATTAACTATTTTTCAAATTTAAATCATATTATGTTACTTCTTCGTTCAAAACTCTCCATTGACTTCACATCTCATTCAGAGGACAGGCCAAAATTCTTACAGGAGCTGCTATAAGCTCCTTAGCTAACACAAAGTATCAGGATGTCAAAATCAGACTCATATGAATAAGGTCTTACTCAGTACCAAGTGTTACTAATAATTTCAAGGACAAAGGTAATCCTGATGCAGAGAGAGGTCTTGAACACAACTTGCCACGAGCTTTCTCATTTCACCAGGATTTCCTCTGGTGTACATAAAGGTACAAAATCTCTAAGGAAAACATACAGTTTTCTTCAAAGGCTTTCACTTGGGTAATGGAGTATCTCTATTCTCAAGTTCATGACATTTTCCCTAGATTTATGTCCTATAAATAATCAGTTCTGAGTTTGTTTACTTTAGGCAATATTACATAGAGAAGATATATCCTGCTAAAAGCATTCCATAAACAAGGACTGTCCCACTACCAAATACCGAGAGTTTGTTTGCCAGAAAATTTATTGCTCTCTTTACAATTAGATTTGGCTGGTTCATTTTCTTTCTTTACTATAGATATTTCCCAATAAAGGAAGAAAACGGGTTGCTTAGTATTCGTTCTTGTCCTCAAAGATACCATGTTTCAGTCTTAGGACTTTTGCACTTGCTAAGCTAGATATCTGCACTACTGGTTTCCTTTTTTCCCCCTCAAGTTTGCACACAGTCTCCTCCCTGAAGCCTTCCTTAAACACTCTAGTTTTATTAGAATTACCTTTCCTCTACAAATACTTTTCCTGTAAAAAAGTACCTTTCTTGCACAAATAAAGAGTACAAATACTCTTTACTCCCTTCTACTTTATTTTTCTATCATGATCTGATATATCCATATTATATTTATATTTGTCTTTATTGTGTATCTTGCACCACCAGAATTAAGACTTTTTAAAAATATTTTTCACAATTGTATTTCCAACACTTTGAATGGTGTGCAGAACTAAGTAGTACCTCAACTGAATATTTTTTAAATGAATGAATGGACACTAAATAAACACTACTTATAGATGACATTGGAATCTATATTAGTCATAATTCCCTGTTAAATTATTCTCTTATATCCTATATAAGAGGCTATTTCAAGTCCATTTCCAGGGAGTAATTACGTTGTACCATATATCTACTTTGGTATGCAGTCACTTGGGCAAATTTTTCCTAAATACCTCTTACATCTGGTTAGCAAACTGCATCTTAGTTTTAATCATGAGAATTGCATACTTTTTTTTCCTGCCTACCTCCTACCATATATAGTTCCTACAGAGGCAAAACAACCCTTGGTTTAATTTCTATTGCCCAAAATATACTCACCTAACTTTACTGGGACCCTTTTGTAAACATTATGACTTGGTTTCATTATGACTCCCATCCAAGCTTATCCATTCCCAGCTTTTGATAATATAATATCAAAATCTAATCTCTCTAACACAGTCATCATGGAGAATGTCAGTTTTTTCTCCAATTTTCTTTCTCAAAATCTACTGACTCAAGAGGTTGTCATTCATGTAGTTATTCAATCAGTCATCTAACTACATGATTATAGAGTACATATATATATATACATATGGCATTTTACCATATTCTGGAACTCACAATTGAGAAAAGTGTTGTCCTTCCCACTGCTTTTCAACAGATACTAGCCTCATAAATGAACCACTGCAATTCAGTTTAAGTGCTATATTTGTAATCTATAGAATCGCTATGGAAACGCAATGACAGAACCTACTTAGCTTGGACCAGTAAATTCTCTGTTTAGTTATTTAGTCCAAATTAGAAATAGTATGTGGAATCCCTCTTACAACTTGCACAACTTGCTTCCTTTATTTCCTTCTCTCTATGTGCTATCTAGAATTCTGGAATACTAGATATATCTTTTATGATTATTCTAGGCTTCAATCTGGTCCATGGTTTATCAAATATGCTACATGACACAAAAGAAAAGGTCCATATTCAATTTCCCCATCTATAGAATAATGATAACAATGTGCAATTGGGTTAGTTGTGAGCACTGAATAAGAGAACATGATTGAAATTTGGAGTACAATCTCTGGCCATGAAGGAGTTCACGGGAAACTTGAATAGCTTGTGAAAAGGCTCCAGGCTCTGGAGTCAGACATATTTGTTTCAAATTCAGGCTTTGCCACATCTGTGTGATCTTGAGCAAGTGGTTTAACCTCTCAGTGTCTCATTTTCTTTGTACATAAAATGAGGATAATTTCAGTACTCATTTCATAAAGATATTTGAAGATTAAATGTGATAACTACATGTCAATCACCGGGAAAAAATGTTTGATGCATAATAAGCCAGAATAACATTCATCTTTTTCTTTCTTTTTATTCTACACTTATTTTAAGGAGTATTGTGAAATTAATAATCAAAGATGATACCACCTAACAAACACACTGTGACTAGGCCATTACTATGCACAAATACTCTGTGTTCTGCCTGCTTTTGGCATAAAAACACTTTCACTCTGACTAATGCTTAATCTTCACACCTCATCCATATGTGTTTGCCTTTTTCTTTTTATTTCACCTCCTGCCATGTCATTTCACTCAGTATTAAATTCATTCTTTTGTAATATTTTGATGCTTTCTTGTCCGCTTATTGGGTTGTCTGATAATAGATACCAATTAGCACTTCCAAATATATCATTATAAATGCAAACATCGAAAATGCTTGAAAAACTGAAAAATGTCCAAAGTAAAAAACATAACGTATTTTCAATGAGACACATATATATTTTGGGGAAAATTTATTTACAACATGAAACCATTACTGATTATTTGTTCTGTTTCTGCTGTTCTCTTAGTGCCCAGATGAGCATGGGGGTGATGCATGGCTGAAATTACTTAATCCTGTCTTCTTCCCAATATGATAGATAGCCTAAAAGGAACCTACACACAAAAAAAGACATCTTAAAAAACTTTCCTAAAATAAACAGAAGGTGTTTTTTTTGAAATATTTAGTGAAACACAGGATAAAGATAGGAGTAGTTCTATGGGCTGGTGTTAGGAAAAAATCCATCTCAAACTTATTTCGAATTTTTTCAAGGGAAAATTCTCACATTTTCACAATACATGCTAAATTTTTTTCCTTTCCAAAATAGAAAGTTATTAATGTCATTGTATTTTCTGATTTGTTCTGATTATCATAAATCTCAAAAGCAAGAATATAGTTTACTCCTCAAAAGAATGTCAACTCTAACAAAATTACATGCACATCTATTCATTACCTCTGATTTTTTCCACAAGATTTCTTTTAAAATTAACCTTATTGTTTTCCTTTGTTATAAACTGATTCAACTCTCAGGAGAAAAGGAAAAGATTAACTATTTAGTAAACAAATAACCTCTTTATGCTCTGAAAAACTTAGTGAGTGAAGACATTTCAGCCTCTTTCCCTCACATTAATAAACTAATAACTCCTGTTGACAACAGTGAAAACTGCAGATGAGATAATGGAACAAGAGATACAGCACAAATAATACAAATTTTCTTCCCTTTCTCATATTAACCTGTCAATTGTTAATTGCATTTGGAAAGAGAATTAGACTGAAGTCTGATTCATAGAACAAATTTTTCTGACATAAATGCTCTTAGGATAAAACATGGTATATTAATAATACTTTCCTCTAGCTATATATGAAAACTTCAGTAAGTTTCTTTTTTTACTTCAATTAGTCAGTTCTAGAAAAGTCCAACATTTTTTCTAGACATAAGACTATAACACTAATGGAGTTTGAATTGGTCTCATTCACTGACATCACAAAGTTTTATTGTACTTAACATTGGTTAGAGTCATGTTACATCAGAGATATCTATTCCAAGAATCCAACTGATAACAAATAAGTTGAAACTTCAATATTAGATATCTTTCCTCAGCATTTCTCTCTCATATATTCATCACCATAATTAAAGCAATACCATAAATCACTAGACAATATGTTAAATTTTTAAGGTAATCAACAGTGTTAATATCAATAACATACCTACACATTTACCAAATTATAAGCAAAAAAATGGAAAATGAAAAAAGTATCTGAGCAGACCATTTACAGAAGACAAAATGCAAATAGTTAATCAACTATGGTCAACAGCACTCATAAATTTGTATAATTATTGAAAAAATGGAAAAGACCACAAACATTCTCATAGATTGCTTATAGGAGTATAAACTGCAATATTTTGGGGGAAGAGCTATGGCATTGTCTCATTCAATAAAAGAAGAGAGAGAGAAAGAGAGAGAATTCACTTGACCCCACAATTCCAAATTTGAAAATTAATCATGCAATGTAAAAGTATACACAAACAGAAAGCAGTTATTGCAACATTGTGTAGTGAAGAAACCAAATTGTGCTATTTGAACACCAGTGTCCTTTACTAGTCTCACTTGTTCTGTGCCTTTGAAGGCTGGTCTGTAGGAACTGTATCAGGGATTTCTATGCATTTTGGGAGACCCTTTCAATTAGGCTTAGATAGTGAGGGGAAGGAGAAGAGTGGCACAAACCCAGGTTATTTCCTAGACTTCCTACTCTGTTTGGTTTCATTGGGTTGGTTTTTGTCCCGCTACCAAAATCCTTGACTTTTGTTAGAAATCACTCTTCCTGTTGCTATTTCTGGTTTCTGATATTGGATCCTTTTTCTTATTGATTCAGGCTTTGCAATGGTAGTAATTTTCTATAGTTACTAATCCCTTTTGTTGTTGTTGCATCTAACTTTTTTGTAATAGTCCCTTTATCCAATGATATTCAGCTTGTGTGTCATCTGTTCCAGCTGGGATCTTGACTTACATATCTATCAACAAGACAATGCTTTAATAAATCCTTGCATAGCTATATCCATCAAGTGCCTTAGGCTGTGTGTTGACTTAGAGGAATGTAATGTAGTGTAGAGTAGGAGACTCAATTTAATATCAAAGTATTCCATTACAAAGTGAAGTGACAAGCAGCACACAAAGAACAGATATATGTAACACAAAAAACAGAATATACACCAATATCCAAATTATACAGGAAAATTTACAAATCAGTTAGAAAAAGACAAAAGCCCCAATTTAAAATATGTGTGGGCAAATAATAGGAACCAACTATTAACCTAAGAAAATGATTGAATGCTTAATCCATGTATATAAAAATATTCTCAAATTATATATTTGGAATATTGCATATTGAATTTTTTTTTTTTTTTTTTTGAGTTGGAGTCTCACTCTGTCGCCTAGACTGGAGTGCAGTGGCTGCTCCCGGCCACCACAGCCTCGACCTGCTGGGCTCCGGCGATCCTTCCGCCTCAACCTTCCAAGTAGTCGGAATTACAGGCATGCCCTACCACGCCCGGCTGATTTTTTGATTTATAATAGAGATGAGGTCTTGATGCCCAGGTGGGTCTCGAACCTGCAGGCTCAGGCAATCCACTCACCTCAGCCTCCCAAAGGCGCGGGATTACAGGCTGAACCACCGAGTCCAGCTGAATAATTTTAAAAATATAAATTAAAAGGAATTTCACACAGATGCAGTATTGACAATTTTTTTTCTTTTTTCTTTCTCATTCAAGAATACAATATAATATTAAATATATTTACCATATTATACAATAGGCCCCCTGAACTTTTCCTTCTGAAATTTTGTATTCTTTGGTCAACATATCCCTGAGCTTATTTCCCCTTCACCAGACACTCTAGCCCCTGATAATTACCATTCTACTCTACTACTCTGATATGAAGTTTTTAAGATTTCACATGAGTGAAATCAGGCAATGGTGTGGTGGCATGATCACAGCTTACCATAGCCTCACCTTCCTAGCTCAGGAAATTCTTTTGCCTCAGCTTCCTGAGTAGCTGAATTATCACCATGCCTGGTTAATTTTTTTTTTTTTTGTAGAGATGTGGTCTCACTACATTGCCCAGACTGGCTTCGGACTCAAGGACTCCAGTAATCCTTTCACCTCAACCTCTCAAATGTCTGGGATTACAGGGCTTAGTCACTGCGCCAGGCCAACAATTTGTTTATAATATGAAAATACTGGGTGTTGGAGATATATAGAGCAAATGGGACTGTCATCTAAATGGTTAGAGTGTAAATAGGTAGGGCTAATGAGGAAAGAACTGTATAATCTATATCTAATAAAAGGAAATTCTGTTTGTGCTTGGATGTATGTACTTTCAAGGAGTCGGAGCACTTTAGCTGCCATCATAATTAACTAAAGGATTTATTACACAGATTTCAAGTTGGGCTCGGTGGCGCCTTGGGAGGCTGAGGTGAGTGGATGGCGTGAGCCTGCGGGTTCAAGACCCGTCTGGGCAACTTGTCGAGACCTCATCTCTACAATAAATCAAAAATTAGCCAGGCATGGTAGCGCGCACCTATAGTTCCAGCTACTTGGAAGGCTGAGGTGGAAGGATCGCCGGAGCCCAGCAAGTAGAGGCTGCGGTGGCCGGGAGCAGCCACTGCACTCCATTCTAGGAGACAGAGTGAGACTCCAACACAAAACAAAAACAAAAACAAAAAAAACCCCACAGTCATTCAGCAGGGATGAAGTCAGGCCCAAACATTTGCATTTCTGCAAAGCTCACTGATAATACTGATGGCAATGATCAGGCTTACACTCTGCAAACCACTGCTCTAGAGAAACTGACCCATGCGTGCAATGAAATATGCAAGAAACTCTTCAATGAAGCACTGCTTGCAATTGTGATAAATTGAATAAATAAATCTTAAAATGCATCCACAGAATATGGAACTTGTAGTATATTTATACAATTAATTATTGTAGACTGGTATAAATAAATGAACAAAACTACTTATTTCAATATCTGTAACACCAATATAATAGTGAGTAAAGACATTTTTACTTAGAAAAGGAAAACTTCAGTATGTTAGTATTTATATACATTTTTATAACAGGTAAAACAATACTATTTTCCATTTGGGTATGAAAATATATGTAATATAAAGATTCTTAAAATAGTGGAATGATGAACTCTAAATTTAAAATAGTAGTAAACTCTAAGAAGAGAAAATGAGAATAAGAGCAAATATAACATGGGATTCAAGTGTAATATAGTGTATCTTAAGGTGAATTGAGGGGTTACATTAATGTTTTGTATATTAATTTCCATACATTTTTATAAATAAAATACTTTGTTAAGTAAGTAACAAAACAGAATAATAAATTTTGTCATATTTGTGCCATTATACTTAGCTGGCATATAGGAATACAGCAATAAAGTATATAAGAATATATTTGAATATATTTAACTTTTTTATTGAACTCAATCCTGTAACCTTATTACATTTACTTATTGGTTCTGGGAGAGTTTTTTAATAGATTTTTTTTTGGATTTTTCTACATAGTCATACACATATTCTATGAAAAGAAAAAGTTTTATTTCTTAATATCTTTTTTATTTTTACACTGACAAGTAAAATCCTATGTGTTCATTGTGTCCAACATAATGAATATACATAATTTTCAAGCATATGTATATTGCAAAGTGACTGAACCTTGTTAATTAACATGTTTTACCTTACATAGTTATCATTTTTGTGGTGAGAACACTTTATAGCCACTTTCTTTGCATTTGTCAAGAATACAGTCTATTGTTAAATATAGTCACCATATTGTAAGATAGACCTCTTGAACTTATTCCTTTTGAAATTTTCTATTAATATTTGTTGACGAACATCTCCCTGACCCGACTTCTCCCCTGACAGCCCCTGACAGCCACCATACTACTCTCTACTACTATGATATCAATGTTTTTAGATTCCACATGAATGAAATTATGCGGTATTTGTCTTTCTGGATCTGGCTTTTTTCTTTTTTTTTTTTCCAGAAAAATTATTTATTAAATCTGATAACATTCAGACAAATATATATAGGAACATAATTTTTAATCAGTGCAATAATGGAACATGTTTAGTTAAACCATCTATCTTACAGTAAAATAAATCTGTCAGCATTTTAGTTTGGAAGATATCGCAAGAAAAGTTCTTCTTATAGATACCAAAAAAAAAGGAGTTTCTGATGGGCTCGGTGGCTCAACCTGTAGTCCCAGCACTTTGGGAGGCCTAGGAGAGTGGATTGCCTGAAGTGCCTGAGTCCGCGGGTTCGAGACTCACCCTGGGAACTTGGCGAGACTTCATCTCTACAATAAATTAAAAAAAAAATTAGCCAGGCATGGTAGCGCACGCCTGTAGTTCCAGCTACTTGGAAGGCAGAGGCGGAAGGATCGCCAGAGCCCAGCAGGTGGAGGCTGCGGTGGCCGGGAGCATGCCACTGCACTCTAGTCTGGGCGATAGAGTGAGACGCCAACTCCAAAAAAAGAAAAGTAGTTTCTTTTGAGGAGACATGTTTGCATAAGCAAGAGAAAGACTTTAAGAAACTGTAGAAAACTGCATTTCTGGTTTGATAGGACGAAACCTCTAGAACATTATCAAAGAGAAAATAAAACCCAGTATAAAAATATTCACTTCCTGATTTTCCCTTTGCTTCTTTGTTTTCTTTTATCATAGGTGAAAAACTTGAGTATGTGTAAATTATTTATAAATTGTACTTTTTAATTCTGTCATTATCACCCATTGGCTATAAAACACTGGTGCTAATTTAAAGACAATGCACCTACGCTCTTAATCACTGGTACTCTTGAAAAGATTAAACATGCCAAGAGAATTATCAGGGGTGACATTCATAAATACTACAAAATTCAAGTATTAACCCCATTTGACACGCTGTTCATTTCCACTTTCTGATTTTATGGGACCAGTGTTATAAATGGTGAGGAAACTTCTTTCTTTTTTTCTCTCTTTATTTTATTATTGGGATGTGGGCTACATTCACTTAACATTATGTTCTTCTGATACATTCATGCTGTTGGAAATAACGGAGTTTATTTCTTTTTATGGTTTACTATGGTTGAGATACCCCCTAATTCCAGTCAGAATGGCCATCATCAATAACTCAAAAAATAACAGGTGCTGGAGAAGTTGTGGCAAAAAGGGAAAACTTCTACACTGTTGGTGGGAGTGTAAACTAGTACAGCCTCTGTGGAAAACAGTGTGGTGATTCCTAAAAGTTCTAAACATTGACATTGCATATGATCCTGCAATCCCCCTACTAGGAATATATCTGGAAGCACTGAAATCGCTCTATAAAAAGGATACCTGTATCCTTTATAGAAAACATGTATGTTTTTCACAGCATTGTTCTTGATAGCAAGAACATGAACCAACTGTGCTGTCCATCAAAAGAGGACTGCATTAAAAAAAATGTGGTATATACACAATGGAATATTATACAGCCATAAGGAAAAACATAATCATGAAAGTCGCAGCAACCTGGATGGACTTAGCGTCTATAATACTGAATGATCTTTCACAGAAACAAAGAACTTAGTATCACATGTTCTCACTCATAAGTGGACCTCGAACAACTATTGTAATACTATAAGAAAAGGATTGACAGTAGTGGGAAACTATGGGGGTGGGGGACGAGGAGGTGGGATTGGCAGTAGTTGGAATCTGCCTGGGGAAGTGGGGGCACACCTCATCAACGAGGGTACCTGCATAATGAATATTTGTGTACCTAACCCCGAATTGTATCCTACAATTTTAAAATTTAAAATTTAAAAAGATGTGTTGGGAAAACTAGAAATCCACATACAGAAGAATAAAATTAAACCTGTACCTCACACCATATACAAACATCTTTTCAAAGTGTATTAAAGACTTAAATGCAAGACTGAAAACTTAAAACTCCTAGAAGAAAACACAAGAGAAAAGCTCTGTAATATTGGCATAACATTTTTGAAATGCCCCAAAAGCACGACAACAAAAGCAAAGTAGACAAATGGGATCACATCAAACTAAAAAGTTTCTGCACAGCAAAGGAAACAATCAGCAGATTGAAGAGGCAACCTATAGAATGGAAATATATATACATGTGTGTGTATATATGTGTGTGTATGTGTATATATACATATTTGTACACATATACATTTTTGCAAACTATATATATTAATACGTCTAATATATAAAAAATGCAATCAACTCAATAGAAAAAAAAAATAACTTCATTGAAAATGGATGAGGAACCTGAACAGACATTTCTCAAAAGAAGACATTCCTATGGCCAACAGGTAGAACCTGAACAGACATTTCTCAAAAGAAGACATGCGTATGACCAACAGGTATATATTTTTTACAATGTTCAACATCACTAATCATTTGGGAATGCAAATTAAAACCACTGTGAAAAATTACCTCACACTTTTTAGAATTGCCATTATCAAAAAAGACAAAAAAGGGAGCTATCAGGAGGCTGAGGCAGAAGAATCACCTGGGCCCAGGAGGTCTAGGCTGTGGTTAGCTGTGATCATGTCACTGCACTCTAGCCTAGATGACAAAGTAAGACCACAACTTGAAAAAAAAATTACAAGTGCTGGAAAGAATGTGGAGACAAGAGAACTTTTGTACCCTGTTGATGGGAATGTATATTAGTACAGCCATTATGGTAAATATTACCTCAAAAAATGAAAAGTAGAACTACTTTATTATCTATAAATCTGGGTATATATTCAAAGGAAATAAAAATCAGTATGTCAAAGAGACATCTGCACTCTCACATTTATTGCAGCATTATTCACAAAACCAAGATAGAGAATCAACCTACGTATCCATTAATTGATGAATGGGTAAAAAGAAATGTGGTACATATACACAATAAAATACTATTCAACCATAGTAAACCACAAAAAGAAATAAACTCTGTTATTTCCAACAGCATGAATGTATCTGAAGAACATAATGTTAAGTGAATGTAGCCCACATCCCAATAACAAAATAAAGAAAATAAAAAGAAGTTTTCTCACCATTTATAACACTGGTCCCATAAAATCAGAAACTGGAAATGAACTGAATGTCAAATGGGGTTAATACTTGAATCATATTAACCCCACTTGACACTCTGGGATTTTTCATTTGTATTTCTTTGATGACTAGTGAGGCTGAACATTTTTTCATGTATTTGTTGGTTGCTCATTTCTCTTCTTTTGAGAACTGTCTATTCATATTCATATCTTTTACGCACTTTGTAATGGGGCTGTTTTTTTCATTTCAGCATGTTTGAGTTCCTTGTAGATCCTAGATATTAGGCCTTTGTCAGACATGGAGTTGGCAAATATTTTTTCCCAGTCTGTGGGCTGTCTCCCTGCTCACTTGATGGTTTCTTTGGTTTTGCAGAAGCCTGTCAGTTTGATGAAGTCCCACTTGTCTGTCTTATCTCTTATGGCATGGGCACTTGGGGTTTTGATCAGGAATTGATTGCCAGTTCCAATTTCCATAAGGGTATCTCCTGTATTTTCTAAGGTTCTTATAGTTTGAGGTTTTATGTTTAGGTCTCTGATCCATTTCGGGTTGATTTTTATGTATGAGGATAGGTAGGGGTCCTGTTTCAATCTTCTGCATGTGGTCAACCAGTTTTCCCAGCACCGTTTACTGAGTAGGTTCTCCTCTCCCCAGTGGTCGGTGGTGGAAGCTTTTTTGAAGATGAGTTGGTTGAGAAATTGAGGTTTTGCTTCTGGAATCTCAATTCTATTCCATTGGTCTGTATGCCTGTTCTTGTACCAATATCGGGCTGTTTTGATTATAGTAGTTTTATAATAAAGTTTAAAGTCTGGGAATGTGATACCTCCTGCTTTGTTTGTTTGTTTGTTTTGCTGAGGATTGTTTTGGCTATTCGTGGTCGCTTATGTTTCCTATGAATTCCTGTATTGTTGTTTCTAGGTCTGAGAAGAATGCTTCTGGTAATTTGATGGGTTTTGCTTAAATCTGTAGGTTGCCTTAGGTAGAATGGACATCTTAACAATGTTGATTCTTCCAATCTATGAGCATGGAATATTTTTCTGCTTGTTTGTGTCATCTTTGATTTCTTTGAGCAGTGTTTTGTAGCTTTCATTGTAAAGGTCTTTCATGTCTATGGTTCGGAAGATGCCAAGGTATTTCATTTTTTGTGTGTGTGGCTATTGTGAATGGAATTGTGCTTTTTATTTGGGTTTCTGATTGTTTTTTATTGGTGTATAGAAATTTGGGTTTCTGATTGTTTATTATTGGTGTATAGAAATGTGATCATCTTTTGCACATTTGTTTTATACCCTAAGACTTTGCCAAAGTCCTTTATCAGTGCAAGAGGTTTTTGACAGATTCTCTTGGGTTTCAATGTACAGAATCATGTTGTCTGCAAAGAGGGATAACTTGACTTCCTCTTTTCCTATTTTGATACCCTTATCCCCTTCTTTTGTCTCATTGCTCTAGCTAGGACTTCCAAAACTATGGTGAAAAGGAGAGGTGAGAGTGGGCATCCGTGTCTTGTTCCAGTTTTCAGGGGAAATTTCTGTTTCAATTTCTGTCTGCTTAGCAGTATACTGACTATGGGTTTCTTGTAGATGGCTCTTACTATTTTGAGGCATGTTCTACCTATGCCTAGATGATCAAGGGTTTTTATCAAGAGGGGTGTTGGAT
Source organism: Carlito syrichta (assembly GCF_000164805.1). Lineage (NCBI taxonomy): Eukaryota > Metazoa > Chordata > Mammalia > Primates > Tarsiidae > Carlito > Carlito syrichta. The sequence goes on along the minus strand of NW_007231203.1, from coordinate 246,099 downwards.
TTTATCAAAAGTTTTTCCTGTATTTAATGATATAATCAAATGTGGTTTTTGTTTTTACGTCTGTCCACCTCATTTATTGAAGATACTATCCTTTTTTCATTGTGTAGTCTTGTCTCCTTTATTGAAAATAAGTTGGCTACAAGTATGTGGATTACTTCTGGGTTATCTGTTCTATTCTATTGGTCTACATGCCTATTTTTATGTCCATACCATGTTGTTTTTTGTTCCTATAGCTTTGTAGCATATTTTGAAATAAGGTACGGTGATGTCTCCACCTATGTTCCTTTTGATTAAAATTGCTCTATTTGGGGTCTTTTATGGTTTCATAATAAATGAAGGATTGTTTTTACTTTCTGTGAAGAATTTCATAATAATTTGATAGAGATTGCATTAAATCTACAGGTCACTTTGGGTAGCATGGACATTTTAATCACATACACTTTTTCCAATCTATGAACACAGGACAGATATCCATCTATTTATATCTTAAATTTCTTTAACCAATGTTTTATAGTTTACATTGTAGAAATATTTTACATAGTTAGAATTGTTTAAGCCTTTTATTATTTATGTAGCTATTTTAAGTGGAATTATTTATGTATTTCTTATTGGAAAATTTGTTTCAGTATATAAAAACACTATTAATTTTTGATGTTGGTTCAGGCAACTTTACTGTATTTGTTTATTAGTTCTAATCATTTCTTGGTAAAATATTTAGGAATATTTTTTAATAGAAGATTTATTTATATATTTATTTATTTATTTTTAAGTGAGAAAGCAAGATTTATTGAGAGGACAGAGAAACTCCCACCTTAGGAGGGGACACGAAGGGGTTGCCCAGGGATTTTAAAAATATTTATGGTGATGTTGCCTGCAAGGAATGACAATTCATCTTCCTTTCCAATTTGGATGCCTTCTATTTCATTGTCTTGCTGAAAAGATAAAGGCCTGTACTAATGAATAGATGTGCTGATAGTAGACTTCTTTATTTGGCTTAAGATCTTAGAGAAAAAGCTTTTAACTCTCCCCTACTGAGTATGATGTTAGCTGTGAGTTTGTCATATATGACCTTTATTGTGTTGAGGTACATTCCTTCTATGCCTAATTTATTGAGTTTTTAGTATACAAGGATGTTGAATTTTTTCAGATGCCTTTTCTGTATCTATGGAAATAATTATATGGATTTTTGTCCTTCATTCTATTAACATGCTGTATCATATCTGTTGATGTATGTATGTTGGACCATCCTTATATTCCTGGGATGAATCTCACTTAAAACATGGTGAATTGCAGGGCTCGGTGGCTCAGCCTGTAATCCCGCGCCTTTGGGAGGCTGAGGTGAGTGGTTTGCCTGAGCCCGCGGGTTCGAGACCCGCCTGGGCAGCGAGACCACCTCTCTACAATAAATCAAAAAATCAGCCGGGCGTGGTAGCACATGCCTGTAATTCCGGCTACTTGGAAGTCTGAGGCAGAAGGATCGCCGGAGCCCAGCAGGTCGAGGCTGTGGTGGCCGGAAGCGGCCACTGCACTCCAGTCTGGGCGAGGGAGTGAGACTCCTACTCAAAAAAAAAAAAACAAACAAAAAAAACCATGGTGAATTATCTTTTGAATGTTTTGTTAATTTTTGTTTGCTAGCACTTTATTGAGGATCTTTGCATCTAGCTTTATCAGAAATATTGGCTTGCAGTTTTCTTTTGTTGTAGCATGATTTTCTAGCTTTGATGTCAGAATGATATTGACCTGATTAAATAAGTTTGGAGGTGTTTCCTGCTCTTAAATTTGTAAGAGTTTGATAAGAATTATAGCTGGGCTCGGTGGCTCAGCCTGTAATCCCAGCGCTTTGGGAGGCAGAGGTGAGTGGATTGCCTGAGTCCGTGGGTTCGAGACCCGCCTGGGCAATTTGGCAAGACCTCATCTCTACAATAAATCAAAAAATTAGCCAGGCATGGTAGCATGTGCCTGTAGTTCCAGCTACTTGGAAGGCTGAGGCAGAAGGATCGCCAGAGCCCAGCGGGTCGAGGCTGCGGTCACCGGGGGCTGCCACTGCACTCCAGTCTGGGCAACAGAGTAAGACTCCAACTCAAAAAAAAAAAAAAAAGAATTATTATTCATTTTTCTTATATATCCTGGGCTTATTTATTTTATTTTTTGGTGGGACAGTTTTTCATTACTTATTCAATCTTGTGTTACTGGTCTGTTAAGGTTTTTTATCTTGTCATAATTTAGTTTTAATAAGCTGCATACATAAAAGTGTTTATCCATTTCTTTTAGGTTATTCAATTTATTGTTGTATAATTATTCATAATAGTTTCTTTGGAGCCCTTGCATTTTTATTGTATCACTTGTAGTGTCTATGTTTTCATTTCTGTTATTTGAGCCTTCTCCTTCATTTCTTAGTTAGGCTAGCAAAGAGTTGGTTTTTTTTTTAAAGTCTTTTTAGTAACCAAATCTCAGTTTTGTTGGCCTTTTCTGTTGTTTTTCTTTTTCTTTTTTTTTTTTTTTTTTGAGTTGGAGTCTCACTCTGTCGTCCAGACTGGAGTGCAGTGGCCGCTCCCGGCCACCGCAGCCTCGGCCTGCTGGGCTCCAGCGATCCTTCCGCCTCAGCCTTCCTAGTAGCCGGAATTACAGGCATGCGCCACCACACCCAGCTGATTTTTTGATTTATTGTAGAGATGAGGTCTCACTGCCCAGGCGGGTCTCGAACCCGCGGGCTCAGGCAATTCACTCACCTCAGCCTCCCAAAGGCGCGGGATTACAGGCTGAGCCACCGAGCCCGGCTTCTGTTGTTTTTCTTAGTCACTACTTCACTAATTTCTCATCTGATGTTTATTATTTACTTTGTTTTATTAACTTTGGGCTAGTTTTTCTTGTTTCTTTAAGTTTTTTTTTGAGAAATAACATTAGGCTTTGTATTTGAGATTTCCATTCTCTTTTAATGTGGGTATTTATTGCTATAAACTTCCCTTTTAGAACTGATTTTCTGTATCTCACATTTTTTGTGTTTCCATTTTTGTTTGTCTCCAGAATTTTTTAGCGAGGCTGCGGTGGCAGGGAGCGGCCACTGCACTCCAGTCTGGGCGACCTAGTGAAACTCCAACTCAAAAATAAATAAATAAATAAATAAATTTCTCATTTAATTTAATTGACCCATTCATTGTTCATGAGGATGTTGTTTACTTTTCATGTATTTGTGAATTTTCTAAAGTTTCTCCTATTATTAATTTTAATTTTATCCCACTGTGGTCAGAAAATATACTGATATCATTTCAATCTCTTTAAATTTGTTAATAATTGTTTTGTTGTTTAACATATGATCTATCTTAGAGAATGTTTCATGACACTTTAGAAGAATGTGTGTTCTGTAGCGGTTGGATGAAATATTCTAAATATGTCTATTACATCCAGACTATAATTTAGATTCAATACTTCCTTATTGATTTTCTGTAGAGATAATCTGTTCATTGCTGAAAGTGGGTTAATGAAGTCTTCTACTATTATTGTATTATAATCTATCTCTCCCTTCAGATCTATTAATATTTGTATTATATATTTAGGTGCTCTGATATTAGCTACCTATGTTTTTTAAATTATTATATTACTTTGCGCAATTGACTCCTTTATCATTATATAATATCCTTCTTTATCTTATAGTTTTTATAGCATCTATTTTATCTGATATAAGTATACCTACTCCTGCTAGCTTAGATATTTTTCTTTTATAGAATATCTTTTTTCATCATTTCAATTTCAGCCTATGTGCCTTTGCAGTTGAAGAAAGTCTCCTGCAGGCAGCAAATAATGTTTTGTTTTCTTTTTAAAATCCATTGATCAGAGCATTCAATTCATTTATATTTAAGGTAATTTTTGATAGGTAAGGACTTACTACTACTACCATTTTTTTAATGGTAGTTTTCCAGCTGTATTTTACATCCTTTGTTTCTTTCATCCTCTCTTGCAGTCTACCTTTTGGCTAAATGTGTTTTTAAAATAATATGTTTTGATTCCCTGATTTTTATTTTTTTTTTGTCTGTATTATATATCTTTCTTCTGTAGTAACTGAGCTTGCAAAACAATATCTTATAGTTGTAACAGGTTATATTAAGCTGATGACAACTTAATCTTGATTTTAAAAAAACTTTACACTTTTACTCCCCTTCCCCCATTTAGAATTTCTGTCAGAATACATATCTTTTTTTACTGTGCATCCCTTAACAAATTACTCCAGATATTATTTTAATAGTTTTGTCTTTTCCCCTTTACAATAAAAATGTAACTACTTTATACACCACCTTTACAGTACTAGGGTATTCTGAATTTGACTATGTACGTACTTCTGTCAGTCAGTTTTACACTTTTAGATGTTTTTGTGTTATCCTTTAGAATCCTTTCTTTCAACTTAATGCATCTTTATAGCATTTATTGAAAGACAGGGCTGGGCTCGGTGGCTCAGCCTGTACTCCTGTGCTTTGGGAGGCCGAGGTGAGTGGATTGCCTGAGCCCGTGGGTTCGAGACCCGCCTGGGCAACTTGGTGCGACCTCATCTCTACAATAAATTAAAAAATTAGCCGGGTGTGGTAGCGCACGCCTGTAGTTCCAGCTGCTTGGAAGTCTAAGGCGGAAGGATCGCCGGAGCCCAGCAGGTCAAGGCTGCGGTGGCTGCGAGTGGCCACTGCACTCCAGTCTGAGCAACAGAGTGAGACTACAACTCAAAAAAAAAAAAAAAAGAAAGAAAGAAAGTAAGAAAGACAGGTCTGGTGACGAAAACTCCTAGCTTTTGTAAGTCTGGAAAAGTTTGTATCTCCTCTTCATTTCTAAAGGAGAGTTTTACTTGGTATAATATTCTTAACTGGCAAGTTTTAAAAAACATTTTTCTTTAACTCTTTGAATGTATCATCTCATTCTCTTCTGGCTTTGAGGTTTCTGCTGAGAAATCTTGCACTGTTTATATTGAAATTCACTTATATGTTGTCTGCTTCTATTTTGCTGCTTTCAGGGTTTTCCTTTGTCTTTGATCTTTGAAGAGTTTGATTGTAATAAGTCTTAGTATAGTCTTATATGGAATAAATCTGATTGAAGACCTTTGATTGTTTAATACCTGGATATCTATATTTTTCTTTAGGTTTAGAAAGTTTTCTGCGACTTATTTTTAAAATAATTTTTCTATGCTTTTATTTTTGTATTTTTTCCTTGAACTATGACTAAAAAGTGAATTATTTTGCGGCTGTCCCATAAGTTCCATTAGTTTTCTTTATTCAATTTGTATTATTTTTTCTTCTGTGATTGTATTTCTTCAAATAACCTGTCTTCAAGTTCACAGATTATTTCTTTTGCTAGAATGATTCTGCTACTCAGGCTCTCCACTGTATTTTTATTCTGTTTATTGTGTATTTCCATAGCAGGATTTTAGAAAACATCAATCTATTAAAGTTTTTCTTTTGTTACTTATTGTTTTTATAATTTCACTGAGTTTACTCTGTTTTTCTAAATTTTACTTAGCTTCCTCAAAATTGTTATTTTACATTCTTGGTCAGGCAGTTAATACATCTTCATTTCCTTAGAATTAGTCACTGACACTTTTTTTTGTCTCCTTGTTGATGCCATGTTTTCCTGATTGCCCTTGATCCTTATGGTTATGCATTAATATATGTACACTTGAATAAATAGGTATTTATTTCGGTTTTCACACATGGCTTTGTAGGGAAAGTCCAGATGCAGCTCTGGTTTTGCCAGAACCCCAGTGTGGCTACAGACGGTGTGGTGCTTCCAAAAGCCTGGGGCCCATTGCAGTGAGCCAGGTGTTGTGCTGGAGAAGGACAGAATCTTGGGAAGCTGCAGCTGGGTAGCATTGCCAGACCAGAGGGCCCATTATGGCAGGCATGGTGCAGGTGAGGGTCAGAAGGCTGAGGCCACTGAGTCCTGCCTGATGCTGAGGTCTATCTGGATCCCAGTGTTGCTGACTTTAGCCAGGTGGAGATCAAGTTTGCCATACAATCCTGAAGCCTGGGGCTGTGTGTCCTGCTAGGGTGGGTCCAGTACTCAGTCCACGAGTACCAGTCTAAAATATGTGGCCATTGGAATATGCCCAGTGCTGGGTTTTACTGATGTGGGCCCAATGTTGTTTCAACGTAAGGTTGTGTGTTAACTACCCTCTCTTTCCCCCAAGCAGACATTACCTCTCTCCATGTTGTGTTATTTGGGCTTGGGGTAAGATAAAACTGTCCTTCCTACCTTTGCCAATTCATCTTTTCTTAATATAGTGCTACAGTCAGGCACTGTGATCACTGATCTATTTTCTTAGCTTTTGTGATGATATTTTAGCATATTGTAGTTGTTTACACTGATATTTCTATGGGTAAGTCATGGCTAGAGAGTCCTACTTCACTGTTATTTTTCTGCCCCTCTTTCTTAATAAGAAAGTCTATTTTTTAAAAATGTTTCTTCTTATCTTATTGCATTGATTAGAACTTCCAGAATGATGTTGAATAAGAGTGATGTCCTAGTCTATTGTGTGTGTGTTGCTATACAGGAATAACAGAGGCTAGTTAATTGTTGGAAAAAAAGAAATTTTGGCCACCATTCTGCAGGTTGTGTAAGAAGCATGGCAATGATATCTGTTCCGTTTTTGATGAGGGCTTCAGGCTGCTTCCACTCAAGGGAGAAGGTGAAGATGTGCCAGTGTTGGCAAAGATCACATAATGAGAGAAGGAAGCAAGAAAGAGAGTGAGGAAGTGCCAGGCTCTTATTAACAGTCAGCTCTCCAGAAACTAATAGAGCAAAAACTCACCTCCTTTCCCTCCCAGGAAGAGGATAAATCTATTCATGAGAAATTCACTTCCATAACCCAAACACCTTCCATAAGGGCCCACATCCAACGACAGGAATCAAATTTCAACATGCGGTTGGGAACTGACAAACATCCAATTACAAGAGGTGAGCAAGATCGTCCTTGCCTTGTTTTTGATCTTTGGGGGTGGGAGTGGAGTTGAAAGGTTCCCATCTCTTATCCTGACTTATAGTGTTATCTGTCAGATGTATTTATTTAATTTTACCCATTTATTACAAAGGATGTTTTATATTTATTTTTATTTCAAGGTTGTGGGGTACATGTGAGGATTTGCTACATAAGTAAATTGCATTCACGTGAGGTTTTGACTTCCAGCAAGCCCTCTCTCTCTCTGGTAGTGGACACGGTGCCCAGTAGTGGTTGTATGCCCCCGATCCCCCTTCCCCTACTAGCAGTGTTCATTGTTAGTTCTCTGACAGTTTTTAAAGATCCCACTATTACATAAATTGCCCTTCTTTTCTTAGCTTGCTGAGTTTTCTCCTCCTACTTTATTTTTATTTATTATTATTACTTTTTACTTTATTTGACTATAAAGATGAGGAGTACAAGTCAGGGTTAGGTACATAAGGCGTCTACAAGCAGGTGAAGTTTGGGCCTCCAATTGGTCCTCAACTTACCCTGATTTAGGACAGATACTCTTTGGTTTGTTACATGGTCCCCTTTCTCCCTCCCCTGGCAGTGTCCTGCGACTGATTCCTCTCTTGTGCTATTATGATTAAAGTTTAGGTCCCATTTATGAGTGAGATGAGGTATTCGGTTCATGGTTTCTGTGACAGATTACTAAGTATGATTGTCTCCAACTCCATCCAATTTGCCGCAGAGTCCATGATTTTGACCTTTATGGTTGTGTAATAGTCCATCATGTATATTTACCACATTTTCCTTATCCAGTCTATTTTCAATGGGCAGTAGAATGCTATTATGAATAGTGTGGCAATAAACATGAGTGTGCAGGTATCTTTTTTGTATAACAATCTGTGTTTCCCAGGTATATTTCGAGAAGGGGGATTGCTAGATTGTATGGAGGGTCAATTTGTAGTTCCTTTAGAAATCATCACACTATTTTCCATGTAGGTTGGACTAGTTTGCACTCCCAACAACAGTGTACGAGCATCGCCTTTTCTCCACACTTGCACCAGCATCTATTGCTTCTTGATTTATTAATGATGGTCATCCTTACTGGAGTTAGGTGGTATCTCAATGTGGTTTTGATTTGCGTTTCTCTGATGATAAGTGAGGCTGAACGTTTTTCATGTATCTGTTGGATGATTGTATGTCTTCTTTTGAGAAGTGTCTATTTGTGTCCTTAGCCCATTTTTAAATAAGTTTTTTAAATTAGGTATCTGACAAAGGCCTAACATCTAGGGTCCACCAGGAACTCAAATATACTGAGAGTTTTTAGTCACATATTTGTCAACAATGTTTTGTACATATTGAGATGAACATGTGGTTTTTATAATCTGTTGTTAATGCAGTAAATTGCATTGATTTTTAAATGTAGAATTATTCTTATGTATTAGTTTCCTTGGGCTACCATAACAAACTACTACAACCTAGGTGCTTAAAACAACATAAATTCTCACAATTCTGGGGGCTCTCTGAGACTCTAGGGAAAGATCTTTGTCTTTTGCTAGCTTCTTATAGCTGGCTGGCAAGTTTATGTATTCTTTTACAGCAAGTTTCAGCTCTCCAACTTCTGTCTTTCTCTACATGGACATGTTTTATTGATTTGTGTCTGTGTCTCTGTATATTCTTCTTTTAATTACATTAATAATTCAATTTAGTGCCCACCCTAATATAGAATGATCTCATCTTAATTTTATTGATCAAATCTGCAAAGACCCAATTTTCAAACAAAGTCACATTCTGAGGTTCCATGTGGACAGGAATTTTGGAGAGATTCTATTTAACCAAGTATATCTTCCATTCCTGACAAATATTGCTATGGCATATTTTCTTTTTCTCTTTTATTTTTTGAGTTGAAGTCTCACTCTGTCACAAAGGCTGGAGTATAGTGGCATACTCACAGCCACCCCAACATTGACCTGCTGGGCTCCGGCAATCCTTCTGCCTCAGCCTTCCAAGTAGCTGGAACTACAGATGTGTACTACCACGCCCAGCTAATTTTTGATTTATTGTAGAGATGAGGTCTCCCAAATTGCCTAGGCTGGTCTTGAACCCTCAGGTTCAGGTAATCCACTTGCCTCAGCATCCCAAAGTGCTGGGATTACAGACTGAGCCACCAAGTCCAGCATACATATATCTTTTTTTTATATGTGAATTTTATTTGCTAATACTTTCGACTGAGGATTTTAGCATGAGAAATATTTGTATAGCTCTTTTTGGTAATACTATTGTTTTAATTATTAACTAATCCTGGTCTCATTAAATCTATTAAAATTTTCTACTTTTTAAAAGATGATGTTAGGAGGACTAACAGACAAACCATTGACTGGGAACAAATGTTTGAATCGAATATTTGTGATAAAGCTCTTTTATTCAGAATAGCAAAAACCTCTTATAACTAAATAAGGAAATGGTCAATTAATAACTGGATAAAAAATTTGAAGAAACACTTCACCAAAGAAATTTAAGATAGCAAACACAAAAAATGATGCTTAATAATGCTTAATCACTGAGATCAAATGAAAGTCACATGGTACCACTGTACATTTAGTAGACTAGCCAATTTTTTTTTTTTAGTCAGATTCTCACTCTGTCACCCAAGCTGGAGTGCAGTGACAACCTTATTGACACTCAGCCTTAACCTGCTGGGCTCAGGTGATCCTTCAACCTCAGCCTTCCAAGTAGCTGGAACCACAGACGCGCACCACCACATCTGTAGAAAGTCAATGTTAAAAAGACTTACTACACCAAGTATTGGTTATTAATGTGGAGAAACTGAAATGCTTACACACCACAATTCAGAATGTGAAACTGTAAAGCCACTTTAAAATTAGACCTACAATATGACCCAGACATTTGACTATTTAGTATTTAAACAAAGAAGTGAAAACACACATCCATCAAAGGTTTATACAGGGACATTCATAGTGATTTTAGCCAAAAACTGGAAAAAAAAAAAAAAGTAAATACCAAGAGAGTAATGAATAAGCAGATTGTGTTACGTTATACAAGGAAATACTTCTCAAGAATAAAATAGAGTGAACTGTTAATACTTGCTTTGATAAATATCAAAGGCGTATTTATTTATGTACGTGGCCATATTTTATTGATGTCTGCATCTCTGTATATGCTTCTCTATATATCTTTCTTTCAGTGACATTATTAATTTATTTCAGTGCCCATTCCAATTCAGTATGACTTCACCTTAATTAATTAAATCTACAAAGATTTTATTTTCAAAGAAAAAAATCTATACACAAATAGTTCATAATAGTAAATTTATGATTCTATTTATTTATTTATTTATTTATTTATTTTTTTGAGTTGGAGTCTCACTCTGTCGCCCAGACTGGAGTGCAGTGGCCGCTCCCGGCCACCGCAGCCTCAACCTGCTAGGCTCCGGCGATCCTTCCGCCTCAGCCTTCCAAGTAGCCAGAACTACAGGCGCACGCTACCACGCCCGGCTGATTTTTTTATTTATTGTAGAGATGAGGTCTCGCTGCCCAGGTGGGTCTCGAACCCGCGGGCTCAGGCAATTCACTCACCTCAACCTCCCAAAGGTGCGGGATTACAGGTTGAGCCACTGAGCCCAGCATGATTCTATTTATATAAAATTCTAGAAAGTGTAAGTTGTTGCCTGAATATGAGGGAGAAGATTTCAATAGGTCCAGGCATTGATTCTTGTAAAACTCATCTTACATATAAGAGTTTAATTTCTCAACTTCAACTATTTTCCTCAAGAATTCTCAGAAATCTCTGCATTTGGGGAGGGGAATTTTCACATCCCTGTAACTCTAGCAGAGTAGATCACACCTGGGAGCTATATAGGAAACTACTGTAAAAATAGGATAATTCTTTCGTGTCTTTGCCTTGTTTTTCTTGGTTCTTGTTCATCTTTTCCAACCATTCCTTGATCTACACATTCAGAAGATTCCTACCTATCACCATACACAAAAAAATCAACTCTAAATGGATCAAATACCTAAATGTAAAACCGAAAACTGTAAGAATCACAGAAGAAAATGTAGAAAACACCCTTACAGAAATTGGAGTAGGCAACCAAGTCCTGATCAATTCTCCAAAAGTGAATGCCACAAAAGATAAGATAGACAAGTGGGACCTCATCAAACTGAAAAGCTTCTGCAAAGCAAAAGAAACCATCAAGAGAGTGGGGAGACAGCCCATGGAATGGGAAAAAAATATTTGCCAATTGCATATCTGACAAAGGCCTAACATTCAGGATCTATAAGGAACTCAAATTGGCCAAAAGAAAAAAAAATAGCCCTATTAAAAAATGGGCAAAAAATATGAACAGACACTTCTCAGAAGAAGACATACAAGCAACCAACAGATACATGAAAAAATGCTCAACCTCACTAATTTTCAAAGAAATGCAAATTAAAACCACACTGAGATACACTTAATTCCAGTCAAGATGACCATCATCAATAACTCAAAAAAATAAGAGATGCTGGAGAGAATATGGGGAAAAGGAATACTGTTACACTGTTGGTGGGAATACAAACTAGTACAACCTCTGTGGAAAACAGTGTGGCAATTTCTAAAATATCTGAAAATCGACCTTCCATGTGACGCAGCAATTCCCTTTCTGGGACTTTACCTGGAAGAACACAAATCACCCTATTATAAAGATACCTGCACATGCATGTTTATTGCAGCATTATTCACACTAGCAAAAACATGGAACTAACTGTGCTGCCCATGGAAAGTAGAATGCATTCAGAAAATGTGGTACATTTACACAATGGAATGTTATGCAGTCATAAGGAAAAACAAAATTATGAACTTTACAGCAAACTGGATGGAATTAGAGTCAGTGATTTATCACAGAAACAACAATCTGAGTACCACACGTACTCACTCATAAGTGGACCCTGAACATTAGCATAATACCATAAGAAAGGGATTGGCAGTAGCGGGCACACAACATCAATAGGCGTACCCACACTTTACCTGTATGATGACCACATATGTACCTAACCTTCATTTGTACCCCACATTTTTACAATAAAATAATAAATTTTAAAAGGAAACTATTGTAAAAATAAATGAAATAACAATGGATGTGTAAATGAATTAGTGACTTATAATCTTCATTCTTTTAATATTGCTTTTAAGGTACGTCTAAAGATGCTACAATTTTAGTACAAGAAAGCTTGTATTAAGTTTTTCATAGTTGAGCCACCCATTGTGGCAATCCTCTTTGTAGATTACAAGAAAGTGTTCATTTTAAGAGAGGAGAGCTAAGATATCTAAAATTTCCATTTTTCTTTTGCTAGACAAATCCTTGAAAATTTTCATTTAGAAAATTTTCTATTTTCAGATGGATACTCATTCAGTGAACAAAAATATCTGTTCTTGTTTTACTGTACACTTGAACAAAACCAATACACTGTATCATAAAACTCATGAAAATGTTTCCTTAGATCTGTACTCATATATAGGTAGTAATTGGTTTGTCAAACAGCCAATAACATTTCTGTCATTTGTAAAAAAACATCTTTAAAAAGCTACTGAATTCTAAATGCTAGCCCCACTTTTCTTCTCCCCTGTTATTGGTGTCCCCAGTGTCTATTATTTCCATCCTTGTGACCATTTCGCTTCCACATATGAATGAGAACATGCAGTGTTTGGCTTTCTATTTCTGAGTCAGTTTCACTGCATACATTTTATGTTGTTTAATTTTGGAACTATACAATTATATCATCTATTCAAACTTTTAAACAAAAAAGAGAGAGAGAGAAAAAAGCTACTGAATCTGATTGACTGAACCTTATTTTTAAAATAGGTTTCTTTGTCTTTTCAAACCGAATCATTGGATTTTGGGACACCTATTTGCTAAATAGGATGCTTGGTTAGCAAACCTACTGTCTGGAAAGGACAAACAGATTATATAAATAAATAAGAGGTTTGAGGTTTTGGAATAGGGCTTGGTGAAAACTGTGGTAAACTGGATAGTACATGCCTCTTCTTAAAGTCAAGTCACTAATGGGCTTCAGCAGATAGCAACTAGATATCTTGAGTCTTCATGAGAAATCATAAATCTAAGCATTTTAAATGTTTAATATCAAAGCTTTAAAACATTGGCAACTAACTGAAATTGTTTTTAAAATCTCTGCAAGTGAAATAAAATATAATTATTGGCCACATTTAACTCAAGTACTGTTTGGTTCCTATCTCTGTTATGTATTTTCATAACAGGTGGTAGCTCAGAATTTCAATTTTTTTTGTTGTTTTAAATCCTTTTCAATAGCTTAGAAGTTCCCTTTGGTAAAGTTACACATATTTGAATGAGCCAAGGTAGTCTTCAACTCATATTTTTAAAACTAAAGGAATCTCAGTGATAACATAACCCATTTATCAAGTAAGGGATCAAGAAAGTATATTAAAATAGTAAAAAAGTTAAGTGAGTTATTTAAGGTCATACATTAGATTTAAAAAGACCTTTAAGAACATCAATATTCTACCTTCTAATACAGCACTTTTTACAAAAACTCATGAAGTCACATTTCTTAGCTATATACACATGGGAATATTAAATTAGAAATATAGGATTAGAACAAGAACTAGGGAAAAGTTCCTAGCCCCATTCTTCATTTTGGATTCGTTTTTTATATGATCTGAGAATTTAGGGGGAGACCAGACAACCATTATTCAAGATAGAAACAGAATATGAATTTAAAAACAATGTTCATAAACCGTTCCAAGGAAAACTAATCATTTTATTAGTCATCTTGCCTATATAGGAATTAAATGAAGTTATGCACATGAAAGGGCTTAGTGTAATGTAACTTTCTATAGAAAATGTAATATACTGTTATTACACTAATAAAAAATTATAGATCCAAAAAACTTACATACAGAGCACTACTGAAATGCAAAAATATACACAAAACAAAATTCATAGCATGAATGAGAAGAGGTCTAAAATAATCAACAAGTGAGAAAAGTGTTTTCAAAATTATTAACTAGTAACAAACTATTTGTTTTACTTTTTTTTTTTTTTTTTGAGTTGGAGTCTCACTCTGTGGCCCAGACTGGAGTGCAGTGGCTGCGCCCAGCCACCGCAGCCTCGACCTGCTGGGCTCTGGCAATCTTTCCGCCTCAGCCTTCCAAGTAGCCGGAACTACAGGCGCGCGCTACCAGCCCGGCTCATTTTTTTTTTGATTTATTGTAGAGATGAGGTTTCACCAAGTTGACCAGGCGGGTCTCGAACCCGCGGGCTCAGGCAATCCACTCACCTCAGTCTCCCAAAGTGCTGGGACTGAGCCACCAAGGCCGGCCTGTTTTACTTTTTATTTAATTACTACTGAGGTTTTTTTTCTGTATAGTTTTAGAATTTTTCACCCTATTTGTGCTAACTTCCTCCACTTTTTTCTATTGAATTTATTTCAATGAGCAATTTTTCCATTTCAGAGTATTACACGTTTTATAACTTCTATAAACAGAGAATGTAAGCTTTCCTTTTCAAATTAAATCAACTTTTAATCTTGGTTAATAAATAATTCTTATTAACATCTCTATGAAATGTAAAATAAATACATAATTAGCTAAATAAATACATAAATAAAGCGTTGACTGTTGTGTTTTATTTTTTGATGCAGTAGACTATTGTAGACAATCATCTTGCAAAATGTCTTCACAAATTGTGATTTGTGATTTAATGATTCTCACGCAAACTTACAAAGAACTGTAAGTCCCAATCCAAATGGCAGATCTTAATAAAAAAAGCCAAACAACTTCTTTAGAAATGTAGACTCTGAAATTTTTGGCTTATTTTAAATTTAGTAAAATATCTAAATATATTATAATATTTTCTAACATTCATGGGGCATATAGAATACAATGAGTGTGAAAAAACAATCTTTTAGAAGAAAAGCACTCATTTCTAAATTCAATGTTATAAGGAAAATTTGACTGCAGAGGATACTAGTCAAGTGTAGTAAACTGCAAAAGAAGGTGTTCCTACTGAATTTTATCTCATTTGAATCCAAAAAGACTGCTTTTTTCACTGTACTTGCAGATGTCTGAAAAGAATATTTACAATTTCTTTGGAAACTCATCCCTGGATGATTTTCTTAAGCTGGCCTTGTGAAAATACACAGGAAAACTTTTTTTTTTCTCTATTTCAAAACGGGTCATGTTTAGAATGAAGGTTCTCAGACTTTCTTTTCTCAGCAGTTTTGTTCTAATTTTGTCTTTGATGTATATGAAATACATAGCCTTTTACATTCAGTTATTAAAATATTTGTCCTCAATTCTGAAGGATGGATATGTTTCAGAATAACTTTTTACAATTATATTGGGAATTTAGTTCTGTTAGTGCTACATAAATGTGGCTTTAATTGATATAATTATATAAATCATAGCAGAGCATATTAGGGCTCCTTGTATTAACAAGCTAATGATAATTTATTACTTTTTAAGGATTCTTTCCTGGCCACCAAGTCAAATGATACATCTTCCAGTGAACTTTCAGCAGTTTTTTTTTCAGTATAGCTCAATTGTTCATTTTTATTTTAAATGTTCTTAACTCTGCAGCAACAGCCTTTCTCTTTTTGCTTTGAATAAAAAGATTAATGATAATTACTGCTAAGTGAAAGGTGGTATGTTTTACTACACTTAGCCTATAATAAAACAGGATTTTCCTGAGTCACTGATTAAAAGTGATTATGCATCACCATGCAAAATGAGACTGCATTCACTAGGTTGTGTGAAATGGTCATTAACTATATGAATGACGTATTCTGCCAAAAGTGCCAGGAGAAAGGTAATTATTGAACCATGGATAATTTGGATCTGATAATTAATTATACATGGTAATCAATCCTGTACAAAGCTTTCTGACTCAGTGACACATACAAGCCTTTCACAAAAAACAAATTATAGTTTTGTGAGATAGTCAAGTAGAAAATAACTAACAATTTCCAGGACAGAATGTAAAAAGTGTATTTGTACCCAATAAAACTTGATATCTGCCTTTGCAAATGTTTTAGATAGCATGTCCATCTCAACTTTTATGATATATATTGGTATTGTTAAGCAGAGAAACATACCAAGGCCCTGATCCAATGTGTACTTTAGAAAAAGATAAAGACAAAACTTGTATTGTCAGACTACTTCTTCCTCTTCTTATTAGATCTTTTTGGTTTTATATTGTCAGACACCCTTGTAAAGTCAATCAATGTGAGAAAAGGCAGTAGTCTTTCAAAGTCCTATGAAAAGCTGACATTATTATCTTTTTAGTAATAACAAAGCCATTGCATCATCTTCTTGGGTTGACCAATATATAGTGGCCAAGAACAGCTTTCCATAGCTACAGAAACAACTTTTAATAAAAGTAAAGCAAATAAAATTATCAAGCAAATAATGGTTGGAGTCACTAAAATGCTAGGTTGTTAAATATGTTATATCAAATAATCTTCACAGATCTAGCCTCTTTTTGCCTGAACTTTATTACACATCAGAGAGATGCTTACCCATCTTTATCTATAACTATATATTGTGATGTCAAAAAGCATGTTTTAGACACTAAGAACTGTTTATATCCAGCAAAGGGTGGGGACCTGTGTCACTAATATATTGCTGTTGTTCCAAGTGTCGTTTGGTTTAAAGTGACAGATCGCTCTTGTTAAAGTGAAAGACTTAGGTGGTCCTGATTACAGTATGGCCTGTCACATGTCATTCAGAAATTCAGGCACTTTACATACTGTGTTCCTCTCTCTTTAGGAGTCCAGAGTCCTCTGCTTTGGCCAGTGAGTAGAGCAGTAATTCTCAAACTAGTGTGCACCAGAATCATACAGAGAACATGTTAAAACAAAATTGTTCAGCCTACTCTGAAAGTTTCTGATTCAAGGTAGTGGAACCCAAGAATTTACATTTCTAGTAATCTCCCAGGTGATGTCTCTGCTCATCTGGGAACCACACTTTGAGGGAACTAATGAAATGGAGAATAAACACAGAGATCACACTAGAAAGGATTTTATAAAACAGACCTTTGAGTGGCATATAACAACTTTATCTATCCCTGTAGATACCACGTGAGCAAAAGAGAAGGCTGAGGAATGTGTTTTGATTTTATGACTAACAAGAAGATAAAGTAAAAGTAAATTTTGATAAGTAGCTAGCTAGTTTCTTCCATGGGTGACAATCATTTTGTATTGCTATGTTTGCCTTCTACGGGCTCTTGAATGGAAGAATTGATTGAATGAATCTATCTATCTATCTATCTATCTATCTATCTATCTATCTATCTATCATCTATCATTATCTGCCTACCTATCCATGTAATCATTTTAAAATTTGGATGTAATACCCAATCATCTATCATTATCTGCCTACCTATCCATGTAATCATTTTAAAATTTGGATGTAATACCCAGACCAATTAAAAAAGAGGAAAAAAAGTATAACACACGAAGAATTCTGAAACAAAAACAAATTTCCTTTGAAACATATTTTCTATTTAAATTAAAACTCATCAAATTTCAGATATTTGTAGGACAGACATATTAAAGATATCTTGGCAAATATATAAAATTAATGTTTATACAAGGTTGTTTGATACAGTATTATCTGTAGATGCAAAAATCTGAAAACAAACCGCAGATGAGGGGGAACCGCAAAGCAAAAATAAAATTATTTTTGGGTAGCAGGCCCCTTGTAGTACAGTCTTCCCTTACTAGGTGAGTGTTCTAAGAACCCACTGGCATCAGTGTACAACTAGTGTTGTGAGAGACTTCTTTCTGCTTCAGATATATTTTTTTCTTTTTTTGAGATTCTTTTTAATGCATTTGCCCATTTCGTGATGGATGATTTATGAGCACACCTGCGCACACCACGCTGAGTGTTCAGTAGTTTTTGACCAAAACTGGCATGGTCCTCACACCCCACTCTCCCTATTCATCTGATCTCACCCCTAGCAACTTTTAAATTTGTTTCTCTGATGAAAAATGTCTTTAAAGGGAAATGATTTGCCAAGGTGGAAGAGATGAAACAAAAAAATGACAGAAGCACTTTCAGAAGCACCAAAATGGACAAGTTCAAAAACTGTTTTGAGCAGTGGAAAAAACATCTTGATAGGTATATTTCATCAAATGGAGAGTACTTTGAAGGTGACTGAAGTTTAAACATGTAAGAATAAATACATTTTTAAAAAATAAATAAATTCTGTTTTTTAGGAGGATGTCCCACTTACACATCTGTCACGAGACTAGTTGAATAAATTATGGTAAATACAGAAATGTAGATCAAGAGTTTCTTCTGAAATTCTATATTGGGACACGTCTTCTTTATAAGTCCCAGAAGTCTTGATTTAAAGTTGTTCTGTAGAAGCCAAGATGGTTCCAGTGAGGAGCATCCTGTTGGTCACACAATAGCATAATGGTGAGACACGCACTGTCGCTACTTGTACTTCCCTGAGTAGATTCATAAATGGAGTTTAATAATTTCCCATGGTAGATTTGAATTGGGGAGACTGATTCACAGGCATCAAAGCAAAGCTGGAGTGTGTAACTGGAATGTCAACTAAGTATTTTATAGAAATTTAATTCCTTAATTTTTGAGGAGACTAGATGTCTGGATTTGCTCAACTATTACATTCTCCTCTTGAGAACCAAAGGATATTGAAAGATTTTTAAATTAAAATGTATAAAACATTTGTTGACATTATTATTTATTTTTACTTATGGGTATGATGAACTATCGTTCAGCATTGCTATTTTTCTGTTTAGTTCATATATTTATACCAATTATAGTTTATATGATTCAAAGACATATTATTTACACTGGAAAAGTCTCTGGTAGTTCTTTCTCTGTTGTGACTTTTACTCTTTAGTATTACAAAATGTTACTTACACTTTATTTTTTTTGCCTTGAATATATTTTGCCTAATATATTTATTATAACCATTGCCTGACTCCATTTTGTTTATATTTGTCTTACATAATATTTTCTTGATATTTCAAGTTTGTAATTTAATGTATTATTCCCAACTAGCATTTTATTCAATCTAGTTTTGTAAATGGAACTAAGAGGCTTTAGTTTAATTGAAAAGGCTTATTGCATTCACATTTTATTATAATCAGTGTAAAGCATGTAGTTCTATGTCAGCCATCTTGTTCTTTAATGGAGAGGCAGCAGAAGTATATGAGCTGTTCAGATTCGGATCCTGTCTACAACACTTCCTAGTGTGTGATCTTGGACAGGTAAATGAAACTCCATCTCGGTGTGCCATTGGAAGAGGAGAATAATAAGAACATCTACATCAAAGGGATATGATGTAAATAGCATATGTTAAGCATTTGGAATAGAACTTGGCACATATTAAATTGCATATAGTTTAATTGTGACTATAATTTTTTTTACATTTAATTCTTATTTAAAATATTTTCTACATGGTTTGTTTTCTTTGATTTTATTTCACATTTTAATAAGCATATATCTTATTTTTCATTCAACTAGTGGATAGTGGATACTTTTGAGATTTTTGGCATTATATCTAATTGCCAAAATAATTTTGTTAAAATTAAGAGGAAAGTTTTTCTACTGCGTCTTGCCAAACTAAGATAAGGAATTTGAGACACTCAGTGCTCACCTACCACCATCCTGATCAGGTTTTTTTTTTTTTTTTTTTTTTTTTTTTTGAGTTGGAGTCTCACTCTGTCGCCCAGACTGGAGTGTAGTGGCCGCTCCCGGCCACCGCAGCCTCGACCTGCTGGGCTCCAGTGATCCTGCCGCCTCAGTCTTCCAAGTAGTTGGAACTACAGGTGCGCGCTACCACACCCGGCTAATTTTTTAATTTATTGTAGAGATGAGGTCTCGCCAAGTTGCCCAGGCGGGTCTCGAACCTGTGGGCTCAGGCAATCCACTCACCTCAGCCTCCCAAAGCGTGGGATTACAGGCTGAGCCACCGAGCCCGGCTTCTGATCATGTTTAACGCTCTGTTAATACATTAGATTCATAGAATGATTATCATTATTGTATTATGTTATTGATATGCTTTTATAAATGATTTATGTTTCATTCTGGTTCCTAGCCATATATAGTCTTATGTATCTATGAGGGGGATCCCCCAAACACCAGAATTTATTTATAAAAAATTTGTATTTAACCTTACGTTAACAGTTTTTGAACTAATCAATTTTGATGCCTGTTAGTGTTTTTGTCATTTTTTTGTTTCACCTTTTCCATCTCACCAAAACGTTTCCCTTGAGGACTTTTTTCATCCAAGGAAACAAACAAAAAAGTTTCCCAGGGTGAAATCAGGTGAATAGGAAGGGTGGAGCGCAAGGGTCGTACCTTTTTTGGTAAAAAACTGCTGAACACTCAGCGGGGCGTGGACAGGTGCACTCCTATATCACCTATCATGAAATGGGTAAGCATGTCGAATCACCAAAAAAGATGTTTTGAAGCCGAATGCAGCCTCTCACAACAACACTAGCTGGTACACTGATGCTAATGGGTTCCTAGAATACTTACCTAGTGGAGGAAGCCAGTACTATAAGGGGCCCACACTCCAAAAGATAATTCTGGTTTTAGGGGGGTTGCCCCTTGTACATTGGCTAATTGCAGTGATGAATGTCACCAATAATTTTGAGAGGAGTAATATATATATGTATACATATAAATATACATATATATGTATGTTTAATGATTTATGTTGACCTTTCTACTTTGAGAAGTTATGGATTCCCATAGAACTGTGAAACTTTATACAGAGAAATTCTGTGTACACTTAACCATTCTCTTTAAGCGGTAACATGTTAAATTTAAAAAGATACTGACATAGTCAAGACATAGAACATTCCTATCACCAAAGGAGTCCTCATTTGCTCTTTCTAGCCACATCCACTTCCCTTCCACCCCACCCTCTTTAGTCCCCTGGAAGTCACTATTCTATTCCCTATTTCTATATATGTCATGTGTGTTACAAAATCAAACAGTATGTAATGTTTTGGCAATGGCTTTTTTCACTCAGCATATCTCTCTAGAGGTTAATCCAGGTTGCTGCATGGTATGCATGTTTAATCATTCACTTCTTGAAGGACATCTGGGTTGTTTTGTTTGTGGCTATTATGATTAAACTTGCTGAACACATTGTATATAGGTTTCAGTGTGAACATAAGTTTTCAATTCTCTGGGAGAAATGCCCAGGAGTGCAATTGGTATACGGTCATATGTTTAGCTGTTTAAGAAACTGCCAAACTATTTTTCAGAGTAGCTCTATCATTTTCTATTCTCACCAGCAATTTGTGAGTGATCTGGTTTCTTCACATCCTGGCCAGCATTTGGTATTGTCATTATTTTTATTTTAGTCATCCTTATAGGGGTGTAGTGAAATTTCATTGTAGTTGTAATATGCAAATCTCTAATGGCTAATTAAATTGAATATATGTTTAATGTTTTTATCTGTATATTCTTTCTTATAAAATCTCTCTTTATATCTTTGGTTGATTTCCTAATTGGATTTTTTATTTTTATTGTTGAGTTTTGGTAAATTTTATATATTCTAGATAGTAGTTTTTGTGGCTTGCTATGTGATTTACTAATATTTTATCTCACTTTGTAGCTTATCTTGTCACACTCCTAACCAAATCTTTCACAGAAAAAAAACACATAATTTTGCTGAGGTCCAATTTATCATTTGTTTTCTGGTGCCAATTATAAGAGGCAAAATCCTTTTTCTTAGCCTAGGTTTGAAGGAATTTCTTATGTATTTTTGTCCCTAAAGGTTTGATAGTTTTACATTTTATACTTAAATGGAAGATCCATTTTGAAGAGAGTTTTTGTAAGAAATGTGAAGCCTAAGTTGTATCTGACTTTTTTCCTGTGAATGTCCACTGGGTCCAGCAAAATAACACTGGAAAGGCAATCTGTCCTCCATTGTATTGCTTCAGCACCATTGCTGAAATACCATTGTGAGGTATTTTTTTGGTTCTATATTTTGGTCTATTGGCCTATGCTAATTTTTGTATAATCTTGATTGCTATAGCTATACAATTCTATTGGCCTTGATATCAGATATTAATTTCTTTACTTTATACTAATTTCAATACTATTTTCAGCTCTTTCTGTTTCCTTGTTTTTCCACATAAAATTTACAATGGTCTTTTTTATGTTTGTCATAAAATTTTCAGAGATTTTAATAAAAAGCATGTTAAATGTGTGTATCAATTTGGGGAGAGTTGACATCTTATGTTAAGCCTTCCGTGAACTGGATATGACTCTCCATTTATTTATGTCTTGCTTAATTTATATAGTTAGTTATGTAGTTTTCAGTATAGAAAAACACCCAGGTCTTTCTTTCCTTTTATGTTTTAGTGGTACTTAATGGCATTGTATTTTAATGTTGGTGGCCATATGTTCATGGCTAATACATAAAAATATAATTGAATTTTGTAGATTTACCCTTTATCCTATAACCTTGCTGAATTTATTTGTTACTTCTGAAAGAATTTTTATAGATTCCTTGGAATTTTGTATGCAAATAATGTTTTCTGCAAATAGGGATAACTTATTTCTTCTTTCTCATCTTCATGGTTTTTATTTCCTTTTCTTGCCTGATTTCACTGGCTAGAATTATTAGTGTTATGTTGGATGAAAGTGGAGAGAGTGGAAATCCTTGCCCTGTTCGCAATCTAAAAAAAGGAAAAGCATTCAGCCTTTAACTACCAAGTATTTTTCTTTAGGCTTTTCATAGATGCTCTTTATCAAACTATGGAGGTCCCATCTATTTCTATTTTTCTGAGTGTCTTTATCATAAGCAAGTATTAAATTTTGTCAACTGATTTTTCTGTGTCAATTGATTTGATTGTGCAATAATGTCTTTGTTATCTGTTAATATGATAGATTACACTGATTAATTTTCAAATATTGACTCAGCTTTACCCAAATTGCTGAAATAAAATCCACTTGGTTATGGCATATTATCATTTTATACATTGCTGTATTCTATTTTCTTAAGGAGTTTTCTGTCTACATTCATGACAGACTGGTTTGTAGTTTTTGTTTTGTTTTCTTTTTGGGTACTGGTTGTAATTTCATAGTAATACAAACTTCATAAAGTACATTTTAAAAGATTTATTTCATTATATTTCTTAAAAGATTATATGTAGAATTGGTGCTAATTTTGCTTTAAACTTTGTTTGAATTCTCCATTGAGACCATCTGGACCTAGATTTATTTTTCTTTTTGGGGGATGGGGTCAAATTATAATTTTAATTGCTTTAATTGTTAAAAGGTTATTCAAATAATCTATTACAGATTGGGTGAGTTGTGGTACTTTGGTTCCTTTCATCTACATTGCTAAATTTATACATGTACAGTAGTTAATAATAATTCCTTATTATTCTTGTGATATTTGCTTGGTCCCTTGTCATATTCTGTTTTATAACTAATATGAGTAATGTGTGTCCTTTCTCTTTTGTAATCAGTGTGGGTAGAAGTTTATACATTTTATCAATAGTTTCAAAGAAGCAGTTATTTGTTTTAGTCTTAGTCTTATTGTGATTATCAGTTTTCAATTTCATTTATTTCTACTATTATTATTTCCTTCCTTCTACCTGAATTAATTTTGAAATTCTTTTTCTAAGCTCTTGAAGTGGGAATTGAGATTTCTGATTTAAGACTTTCTTTTCTAATTTATGAATATATATTTTTACATTTTCCTCAATACAACATTAGCTATGGCACACAATTTTGGAAAGTGATATATTTTCATTTTTGTACAGTTTACTGCATTTTAATTTATTTTATGACCTCTCTGATTATAGATTATTTAGAAATGAGCTGCTTAGTTTCCAAATTGTTTTTTAAAAATATATGAATATTAACTTTTTCTACTTTGGTTAAGATGATCATATATAATTTCTGTTTATTTCAAAGAATTAAGTTTTTGAAATTTATCCATCAACTTAATTTGCTTATATGAAATTAATTTCTGATTTCAAATTTACATTTTCCTTTCATATTTTCACATTTTTTATTTGTATTGTATTTTATTGTATTATTTAGTTATGTGGAAATATAGTTTGTTTCCAATCTTTGTTATTTTTAATAAATACATTTAAAATTCTATTTTTTTCCTCTGATTAGCTCTTTAACTACATTCTGCAGGCTTTAAATGTTTCTTTCATTATAATTCAGTTCTCAATACTTATTTTTTTCAGTAACTAAAGAATTATCTATTTTAAAAAATTACCAATTATATAAATTAAGTGTTCTGTTTTTGTGGTGGTTTCTAATTTTATTGTATTGTCACTGGTAAATATCCTTTCGTGAAGGAATTTATTTGTCAGAATTATTTGCACATTCTTGATACTTGTACCAGAATTTTTTACTTAAAATTATTAAATGATAATTAATATCAGTCTTTTTCTATATGTTCAGACAGAAAATGTCAAGTTACAATGGAGGAGGATATATCAGCAAATCCTATCACTGAAGACATCAGAATAGTCAGGAAACTTGCTTGTTACAGTGCCTTACCAGCACATGCCCACTTGGAAATAAAATATGTTCAGAGTCCACTTATATGTAGTACTCAGATCTTTGTTTCTTTGATAGATCACTGATAATTATAGACTCTACATCTATCCAAGTTGCTGCAAAGTCCATGAATTTATTTTTTGTTTTTTTTTTTTATGGCTATGTAATATTTCATTGTGTATATGTACCACAATTTCTTTATTAGTCCACTTTCAGTGGACAGCACAGTTGGTTCCATGTTTTTGCTACTGCAAATAATGCTGCAATAAATATGTATGTGCTGGTGTTTTTTTCAATACAGTGATTTGATAAGGTCTGAGTGACTTCAAGTGACTACAGACATTCTAGAAATATAAATCCCTCTCCACAAGCCAGACAAGTAAGAGCAGCCCTGTACTTGATATTACTTAGGAATCTATCAGAGACTACCTCACTTTGTTCAAGAACACTTGGTGCTGTAGAGTCCAGTGTAGACACATTCCTAAATTCCTCAAAGATTGCTAGAACTTCTGCTAACAAAATTTTTGACCAAACCATTTAGTTTAAACATGTTCACCATGAAGGATGTACAGGATTATACAGAGAAGTATGGTCAAAGCTTTTTAATTATATTTTTTCATTTTTTACAGAAAAATATATTAATTTATTATTGTTGTAATTTCAAATATATAGATAATATACTTAAAGATATACCTAGCATCTCATTTGAAATTTAATAATTATCAATTATTAATATTTAATAATTATTTAGTTTTGCACCTTAAAAAAGTATCTATAAAATTTTATATGTCTTTCCAAGATTGAGCAATATCATCAATAACCTAGAATTTGAATTCTGGAAATTCATTTCCTTCATTTGGATTCAAAGCTTATCCATGTAATGACTTAGGCAAAATTAATCTGTAAAATGGCAATCATAATAGTATCTCCATCACTAGGTAGTTTTGCATATCAAATCGGATTTTCTACATTAAGTTTTTAGCACAATTCCTTATACAAATAAAGGTCAGGCATTATTTGATAGTCTATGGAAAGAGCAATCAGGAAAATTTTTTTTCCATTTAAAAATGTTGTAATTATTCAGGTTTAACAATAGCAAAATTATTTTCTAGTCCTGTTTGATCCATTGGTAAACCTGCATTCATTTGTCAGAATTATGTTTATTTAAAAAATTATTGTGAAGATTTTTTTTGACTGAGACTTCATTTCACTTGATAGCTTAAAAAAACCTGACTGTCTCTTGGCAACGAAAGCTGGTATCTCCAAGGAAAAAAGTACCTCATTTCTTCTGTTCTCAGATCTCCCTCTCACTACTAAAACAATATAGACATAATTAAGGTCTTTGCCTGAGATTCAAAATAATCTAAGAGAATTGAATGGCCGCAAACTGTCCTTGGATAGGGTGTCTTGCTCTTAACGAGCACATTGTTTATATATTTGTGCAGAGACATGATGATCTGATATTTTTCTCTACCACCTGGTATATAAAGACTTGAAAGTTTGTAGAGTTTGTTTCTGTGTTTGATTAAATATTGAAAAAAAAAGACTAAGGTTTTCTCAGAAAAGACATACTTAGATATATAAAGTGAGTCCTTCTTCTCAGCATATTTAATCCATTATAGAAATAAGGCTAAAGAAATCAGAATATGAGAATGCCAGTTTTGGGCTTTGCCCCCCCTACCCTATCTTGGGGTGGCGAATCAATCTCTCTCTCTCTCTAATTTACTTTCTAAATAAACTCTATTTTTAAAAAAAGAATGCAAGTTTCTGGGACACAAAAATCACGTCAAAAAAAGTCAGTGAAATAGAGTTGAAATGTTCCTTTTAATTCAATGCAAAAACTTACTCTGGGATAGGAAAACTGATATTTCAAAACAATAATGGCTCAGTTTTGCAATAAAGAAAAGTCATGTTCCACCATCTCATTCTCTGCATTTTTTGGAAATAGTTGATGAAGCAATGAAGACTAGGATGTTTTTTGTTCCTTTCATTTCAAAATCCTTAGCAGGCTCTGATCCAATAAACCTATATTATTTTATTTCCGTATCCATTAAAATATGTGAGGAGCTTGAGATTACAATAGAATATACAGGAAGCAGCTACTACAGCAGGCTTTTGACTAAGTGCCAGCCGAACACTCTGCCTTTTCTAAGTGCAAGTACTCTTTGAATTAAATTATTTTCACAGTAATTTAGCTGCATGAGCATTTAGAAAAAAAATGTTCTCTAAAATAACTGTTATTATGTACATCTATATAAATGGTGAGTCAAGATGAGACAAGGCTTTAAGGAGGTTTGAAGTATTGATTCAAGTTCATAGGAATCATAGAGGAAATAGCAATTACATTCAAATAATACAGAAAGACTCTTTTTCCTGATTTTCCCACAGGCAATGCCAAACAATCTTGAGTCTGTGGAATTCCATTTATTTCTAGAAGTATTTTTGATAACAATATCCTAAAACCAGGAAGAAATACCAAGGAGATTCTTGTTGTTTTCTATCCTTACCTTCAGCCCATAATAAAGACACAAATGATTTTTCTACTTCTATCCTTTCTTTTCCCCTAAATACTTTATATAGTACACTTCAGTTCCCCGCTTCCTTGTAAAATATTGTCATATGATATATTGTCATTTAGATATTATACTACCTATATACTAGTTTAGATATTTTTCATGATTATGTATCTCATCTTTACATCTTTAAAAATTCAGATCTAGGATAACTTGATACCAAAAGTTTTATGAAGTTCATAAAAATAAGTGGTGGGGCTTTGAATGTGCAGCAGATAATTTTAAATATCACTAAATTTTGAGTCTTTCCAAGAAGAATCTAAATAATTTGATCTGTATGGTTTGTCATTTTGTCTTTCAATAAACAGAGCAGACAATAAATTTAGTTGAAAAATTTTGTACCAAACTAAACATTTTTTAACAATAACGTATGTGTGATGGCTATGCATACATATAGATACATACATACATATAGATAGAAAGACACCTGATGGATAGATAGATGGATAGATGATAGATAGCATTATTATTTTAAAGTATTATGTATGTTCTGATTTAATACTTTTGCATGGGTCTTACCCCTTTTACTGAGATAACTGTTTTTTCATATATCAAGGCTCCCCATTTTTAAAGTAAATTTCAACAGTACCTTTCATTTCATCTACCTCCTGAATCTACCTGTCTATATCAATCTTTTCTTTTATATCAGTTGTCAAACTTTAGCGTTCTTAGAATCCCTAGAGAACTTGTTAGAGCATTGACTACTAGACCCCATTCCTAGAGTTGCTGATTAAGTAGGTACAAGGTAGATCCAGAGGATCAGCATTCCCAACAAATTCATATGGGATGATGATGATGCTTGCACAGTGGTTAGACTTTAAGAATCGTTGTTTTCATAAAAATGACCATTATGGTCCTCTTGGCCATTGTCAGTTTGCAATGATTACTTACCTTTCTCCCTACCTCTCATCACCATTTCCATTTCAAGTGTCTCATTCTGCTGATTTTAGATATATGCAATTTCTTTTCCAGTCATTGCTTTAAAATACTGTGGATATTTCCATTCTCAATTTTGAAACCTCAACAATTCCCTAACTTTAATGCATCCGGAAATTATTTCTTGAGTGCCTAGTATGTGCTAGTTACTAAGCCGCACAGTGAACATTTAATAGTGAATGAAAGAAACAAAGTTGTATGCTCTTATTGAGTTTACATTTTTAGTGGGGAGATAAAGAATGCTATTTTCAAAGTTCAATACATACAGTGTTAGTGATAGAGTTAATCAAGGAGAGTATAAAATGTGGGAATGGGTTTGAACTCTTAAGTAGTGGAGAAGTAGGCACTGAGAAAGTGACACTTGAGTAAAAACAGGAAGAGAGAAAACAAATGATACTGACGGCTAAGCAATAGATAAGTCCCTGAGGTGCAGGCATTCTTAATGTTCCTTGAACAGCAAGAAGGCCAGCATGGGTGGCTAGTGTACAGAAAGTGAAGTGAGAGATTTTGTAAAGTAGTTCCTTAGCCTAATATTTAATGTGATCCATAATCTTATTCTCCCAAATTAACATTTTATGGCAGCCAAAGAAGTCTACTCATGCCCAAAGACTCCAAGAGTACTCTTATCTTTAAGATTTTATTTTTTTGTCATTTTTCTTGCTTAGTATATATCCTTTTTCTTTTCCTTTTTCTTCCCCTCTCTTCCCTCCTGCCTTCCTTCCTTCTTTCCTTTCTTTGTCTCTCGCTTTCCCTTTCTGCAGAGTAAGTTGGCGTCTCACTCTGTCTTATTCCTTTTAGTAAATAGGCTATTGTGTAGTGACGTGTTCGCGGCTCACCGTAGCATTGAGCTCCTGGGTTCAGGTTATCTTTCCACCTCAGCCTCCCAAATAGGTGGGACTAAAGGTGCGTGCCACATCACTGGGCTGTTTATTTTTACTTTTTTGTAAAGATAAAGTCTCCCTGTATTGCATAGGTTAAGCTCGAACTCTTAAGCTCAAGTGATCATCCTACAAAGACCTTCCAGAGGGCTGGGATGACAGTTGTGAACCACTACTCTTTTTTATCTGGGTAAACAATCTGTAATTATCAAGTGAAATACTATTGCTGATTAAACTTATGCCATTTTCCCTACCCACAATGAATTCTCTTTTTTCTAAACTTCTTAACACCACTTCTTTCATACACACACACACACATACACACACACACACACACACCTTTCTATTTTTCTATCTGCAGATCTAAAATTATAAGCTGAAAAATAAGAAACTATCTTAATAGCTTTCTGTCTCCTATAGCAACCAGAGTGCCTTGCAGTAAGTCAATTTTTAAAATGGATTTAGTTGTGTTTGTCTGTAAGATTGAAAACTCAGTAAAGTGAGTGATTTTGTCTTTCGTTAGACAGTCGTGTATTGAATGTTTCCTAAATATTGTATTGAGGATAGAGAAAAAGAAGACCCAATCCCCAATGGCAAGAAGATCATAATCTAGTATAGAAAATCAACTATATAAATAGACAAGTACAATACAGTATAACCAAGTACTTACTGAGAGATATACCCGGGGACTTGTGTGTGTTACTCTGGGTCCTCTGAGAAGCAGATGCTAAGACAGAATTAAACATGCAAAGATTTTCTTAGGGGAAATGCCTGTTAGAGAACACAGAAAGAAAGCAGAGAAGTTTGGAAGCAGTCAGCAAGTCTGATTCAGAGTGAAAAAGAGAGGGAGGCAGTGTGGGTGAACATTTCTTAGCCTGCCAGGAAGTCTAAGGAAAATCCAACAAAGTAGAAGAATCAAAGAGGCAGAGTTAGAACCATAAGAGTTTGTGTTATGCCTTGGTGTCACCACACTCAGTCATGGACTAGTCATATCCTGTGAAACAGGGCCTTGGCACAAGTGCAGTCATGCAGTTCAGAGCACAACAGCTAGGTTCTTGGTCAATAAAGCTCCTGTAGTAGAAGTTTAGTCAGATGCAATACCAGGGCTGCTACTCTGTCTTAGCATGCTAGATCCAGGGTGTAACTCAAATTGAGTCAAGGGAGGACCTCCCAAAGCAACCAGCACTTGAGCTGAGTCAGGGGTCTGTATCAAGAGTCAGTTCCATGATGACAGGAGGGAAGAAATAGCTTGTGAAGGAGCCAAGGCGTAAGGCCCATGGTGGGTTCAGGAAACAGCATGAAGTTGGTGGTTTCAGCGTAGAGTGTAGAAGGTGTGAGGTGAGTGAGGAGGGTGGGAATAGAAATGCAGCACACTGTTAAAAAAGCATAATGAACCCCACAAAATGCATATGGGTATTATCTTGAAGGGGAGCTGTCCGAGAGAAGGTTTTCACCAGGGTAATTGCATGAATACATGCTCTTAATGTTATTAAAGAACAGAAAGTCATCCTACTACCATTTCAGCACTATTTAGGTTTTCAATTGATGATAAGTAGTGGATTTAGAAGATAGTAAATTGATTTTTTTACAATCTGTTTTTTAGTTTTTGATGAGTTTTAAATATTTTGAAATAATTAGTCTCTAATTTCTGTAAGAATCTAGATATTACCATTCAAGTATTCTGAGAAAAAAAGTATTTGGAATTAGAGAGTTGAGATTCTTTTATATTAGAGGCTATTTTGTTAAAAACTGTCATTTCATTTTATTTTAATGCCTGGGTCTCACTCTGTCACCCAGGCTGGAGTGCAGTGGCAAGATCATAGCTCACCATAGCCTTGATCTCCTGGGCTTAGGCAATCCTCAGCGTCCCACATAGCTGAGACTAAAGGCATGTATCACAATGCCTGACTAATTATTTTATTTTATTGTCTGTAGAGATGAGGTCTTACTATGTTGCCTGGGCTGGAGTGCAGTGGCATGATCATGGCTCACCACAGCCTTGACCTCCTAGTTTCAGGTGAGCCTCCCGCCTCACTTCCGGAGTAGATGGGACAACAGGCGGGCACCACCATGCCTAGCTAATTTTTCGACTTTTTATAGAGATGAGTTCTTGCTCTGTTACCTAGATGGGTCTTGAACTTCTGTGCTCAAGCAATCTTCCCGCCTCAGCTCCCCAGTATGCTGGGATTACTGGCATAGACTATTGTGCCTGGCTTAAAAATAGTTTTATAAAAGTCTGAGAGATTTTGGGACTGTCTAGAGAAGGGTTTAATCTAGGAGATATACTGAGCAGGAATTCATGAGTCTTTCATTGTCCTTTGCTACTTCTTTGAACGGTTTTGAGAATATTTAATATCTACTGTCAATAAATACAATAGGAAATGCTTGGTCCTCCCATAGTCAGAGATTCCCCAAAAAGAGTTGCCTATAATACTGGAAACTTCCATTAGAAAGTAGTAGAAATTGTTCTGGAAATGCTGCTCAAAAGTGTTGTTCTGAGTGTTGTTAATTGAGATACAAGAGATTATTTATACAGTCCAAAATTTTAATTTGTTCTTTCTAAAAAAATGGTTTTGGTTTTGGTTTTTTTTTTCATTAAAAATAGCCCCTTGATCTCTATCACAAGTTACTAACAATATTAGTGACTAGTCAGACCAACCGATGAGAAAAATGCAATCACATTTTAAACCAAAGGCAAAATAAATATACAAATGCATAAATAAATAGATAAGCCAAAGGCAAAATACTTTCTACTGACTATATGCATACATACAAGCAAATGAAATGAGACTACACATGGAATAATTGTTGTACACTGCATTTGGGTGATTGTAGGTCAGTGGTTCTGAATTGTAGAAGAGGTTTTATGTTTTACTGCTCAGGTGGACATTTGGAAATATTGGGAGACCTTTTAGATTGTCACAGTAAGGGGGTTGGTACTCACATTTAATCATTGCAAAACCTCCTACAATTCTCAAGGCAGCACCCCACTCCTCAAAAAAATATTTAACCCCAAATGTCAGTATTTTCAAGTTCAGAAACTCTTTTCTAGAGTGTCAATCACTATGATTCTTATTTTATGTCTTCAAGACATATGTCTGAGAAATAACTGTTAACAGGCTAGATCGGTAGATAGACCAGACACATGCAGTTCCCTAGATGAGAGAAGATACACCTTCATTTCACATCACACATTAGGTATTTTTCTCCTGATTCCTTTCTCTATGACTAGTAAAACATAAGACTAGTTTCTTTGAGCCTCAGTAAAGAGTGCAGAGACAGTGTGGGAGAAACATCACTTGTATTTTCAGAGAGAAAGTGGCTGAGTAGAAAGTCCTGTCATCCCAGAGGACACATAGACTAGGCAATTAATATCAAGCAATTAATTTATCCTCAATATCAAGCAATTAATATAGCCTGTTTTATTAAATATTTACTTCAATCCTTGACATATATAAAGGTGTATTCAGTCATGTGTCGCTTAATGACAGCTTTATGTTCTGAAAAATTCATGTTTAGGCAATTTCCTCATTGTGTTCACATCATATTTACATGAACACAGATGTCTAGCTTATGATACACCTAGGCTGTATAGTATAGCCAATTTTTTTTTTTTTTTGTATAGCCTACTGCTTCTAGGCTATAAACCTGTTACAGAGTGCTACTGTACCAAATATTACAGGCAAATGTAATACAATGGTAAGTATTTCTGTATTTAAACATATCTAAATGTAGAAAAGGAACAAAAAGTATGGCATAAAAGACAAAAAAAAAAAGGCCTATCCAAACAGGACACTTACCGTGAATGGAACTTGCAGAACCGGAAGTGTCTCTGGGTGAGTCAGGGAATGAGGGGTGAGTAAATGTGAAGGCCAAGGACATTGCTGTACACGACTGTAGAATTGATGAACACTGTGCACGTAGGTTACACTAAAGTCATAAAAAAGTTTTTCTTTAATTAAAAATTAAAGTTAAATTAATTAAAAATAATCTTAAAATTAAACTTACCATGCTGTAATTTATTTTACTTTATAAACTTTTAACTTTGTAAAACATCTTTGACTCTTTGTAATAACACAGCTTAAAACACAGCCACATTGTACACATTGTAAAGCTGTACAAAAATATTTCATTTCTATATATTCTTCTTCTATAAGCTTTTTTCCATTTTAAATTGTTTATTTTCCTTTTAAAATTATTTGGTGAAAAACTAAAACACAAACACACATATCATTCTAGGCCTACACGGGGTGAGGATCATCAATATCACTGTCTTCCACTTCCACACCTTGTCCCACTGGAAAGTCTTCAGGGACAATGACACACATGGAGCTGTCAGCTCCTAGAATAACAATACCATCTTCTGGATAGACCTACCTGAACCTCTTCTTAAGAAGATGTCACTCTTTTTAGAAATAAGTACCACAATTATACAGTCACTAGGAGATAAAAATATTTCAGCTCCATTATAATATTATTTTACTACCATTCTTATGTGGCCTATCATTAGCTGAAATGTCAATATGCAGCTCATAACTGTGTATACTAAATATAAAAAATATATATATTTATGTATAACAAAATATATTTGTTTATCTATATTAATAGATAAATAGATATAAATTTATATATACTATAATAATAATGTATACATATATATTTATATATATTTTATATATTATTGTATTTAGTTATATCATTCAATACAACTATGCATATATAATTATTACATATAATTATGTAATTATTTTATATTTCACTTAATATATAGCTATTATAATTATAATGTATGTGTCTAGAATACAAATGTAATAATTGTGTAATATATATTATACCATATATTATATGGTTACTATAATTATAATTATATAAATAAGTTGATTATATTTATATAAAATTCCTATTACACAGATGAGAAAACTGAAGAAAAGAGGTTCATTAGTTTGTTTAAGATCTTACAGCTCATAAGCAGAATGGTTTGATGACATATTCTCCAAGCATTATAATTTGTGGTGGTTTTCCCCCTTGCGACTGCTGTAGCTGACTTTTTTGTTTTAAATTCTAAAATTATTTCCCCTCCCTTACATTTCTAATTTAATGAACCACTGGCTTTTTTCAGTAATATTCTAAATTATCTCCTAGTTTCCAAAGCCAATTACCTTTACCTGAGTTTGCATCTTCTCTGAGGTTTCTGATTCTTTGTTACTAGCGAGACCATCTCTAGCCACATGAGAGTTGGCTACTTCTATGTGTCTTACCACCTGACCCATCAGCCTTTATTCTGTTTCTTTCTTCAGTTATAACTATTTTTATCCTTCTGTTCTCTAAACTCGGCTTCTCTCTATGATTATCTTCTTGAATCTCTTTAACTCTCTGAAATATTATTAAAATATTCATTTCTTCCTTCAATACGAATAATCCAGTCAATTTTAATATAACAGATTTATGAATCATCAAAATGCAAATGGTTGCTCAATAAAAGGCAAATATTATTTGGGTAAAAACGAGAAACAAGGAGTAAACATTGAAAAAAAAACTTTGAGCAGTGGACAAAAGCATATTTATTGAAGGATTCTGTGATGGGTCATTCTATGTCAATGCGGCTAAGCTGTAGTACCCAGATATTTGGTCAAACACCAGACTAGATAATGCTGTGATAGTGTTTCTCAAATGAGATTAACAGAGAAATCCATAGAATTTGTGTAAAACAGATTGTCCTTTGTTATAAGATATAAGGATGGGCTTAATCCAGTCTCTTGAAGTCTTTACAGTCCAATCGCCTGAGGAAGAAGGAATTCTGCCTCTAAACTGCCTTCAGATTTGAGCTCCAACACCAACACTTCCCTGGGTTTCCAGCTGCAGGTTTTCCCCACAGATGATAGACTTTCCAGGCCCCACAATAGTCTAAACTGATTTCTTAAAATCAATCTCTTTTCCTCTCTTTCTCTTCTACCCCTCCCCCTGACATATACACTCATCCCAGTGTTTCTGCATTCTTAGAGAACATGTCACTGATACAGAGTCTAATTAAAAAATGACTATAAAAAACAAGGAGATTATCTTTTAGACCACTGAGAAGTTTCAAGTAGCATTAAGTGATCAGTAAAGTCAAATACTACAGAAGAATTTACATTTTGAAACAGATAAGTGATCAGTAAATAATAATCTTTCACTGATGGCAAGTTAAACACTAAGAATTTCAGTGGCATGGAATAAAATCAGAAAGGTTTCAATAGTGGGTGAATATGAGGATGTCAGACACCTTTCCAAGATATTTGATGATAACAGATGTTACTGTATGTATTTCTGTTTTCCATTCTCATTGCCAATCCCAAAGTTAAACCTTCAACTCCTTGCATAGTCTATCAACCCCAACTGTTTACCACACTTTGTCAAGTTGCTTTATCTTCTCAATGTATAGAATAAATTATGTCTCTAGTCTCAAAATCTATAGGAGCCTCTATATACTAAATTCACTATTATTTTTTAGTCTGACTTCAAGAACTTCCAGACTTTTGCCCCTTTTACATACTCTCCACTCTCACAAAGCCAGAACATTTTAATTTTCTAAAATTTCTGAACAGCCACTTTGCTTTTCAGCATATGCTGTCCCTGCTCCCAATCTCAACACTCTACTGTTTCCAATCTAGCAATATATATATATATACATATATATATATATATAAATCTTAAGCACCCTTAAACATTATCTCCTGTATCATAAACTTCAAAAAGTCTTTTCTTCACCTCAAAACTGATTATCTAGAGGTTAGTTTGTCTGAGATCATAAAGTAGTGCTTTAAAAAAATAGAAGCTTAAAGCTTTTTCTAAAAAAGTCCAGATGTGAGCAGTCTCTAGAGTTGGAAGGGTGAATTCAGTCATGGGGAATGCAGATTGCTCCCAGATTCCTATTTTACTAACACTAAGGTGTAATTCATATTCTGATAGATCAAAAATAAGCCTCCACTTACAGAAGATGTTTCCTAAGCAGTATGAAGAGGAAAGACAAATACATTCTAGTTCTTATTTAAACAAATTTTCTGAAAGTGTTTGCATAGCATTCTGACTTCTGATCCACTAGCCAGCATGTAGTCAATCAAACAATGCCATCTAGCTCAATGGATACTGAAAGACAAAGACTTCATTCTGGGGAGGGCAACCAGTGGTCTTTGTCACAACTTGTATTCTACGTCCTTAGACATTGTTGGGTTTATATTGCAGCTCTGTAATAACCTTGGGTAATAATCTTATCCCTGTTTATAATGTAAATTCTTAGAAGGAGGAGAGTGCATTAATCTCTGTATCTGCTGAAATATTCTACATGAATGTTTGCAAATAAGTGTGTTCGTGTTTGAGATGATAAATCACAGCTTATTATTAAACTCAGAATCAATTATGATAGAGACACAGGAGTAATACAGAGATGACTGGGAGAGCTGGATTGGAGTGTAAATACACAACTTAAACCCAAAGCTAAATTAGGCTTCCCATAACTCACCTCAAATGTACCTCAGGCAAAGAAATAACACAACTACAGCTTTACACAACTAGATCTTGCTCTGCTTCTTGTATGAGGTCTTACTCTCCTTTGAGAAAACCAGTTCAAAAAGCAGATTTAGATAAGAAAAAAGAGGCCTTGAGAGTGAGAGACATGAGTTATGCATTCTCAACGGCCCTTTTACTAATTCCAGTGCTAAATAAATTATTGCTTTTTCCTGTATTATGGAAATTAAAGGGTAGAGACAAGACCCAGAAGTGTCCTTTCAATATTTTTACTTCCTGGGCAGTAGAGTGAAACTCTATTGAAGCAGGAGGAGTGAGATAATAAGTGTTTCTCTTAATAAAGTGCATAATAGACATTTATTAAAGTCATTCACCTGAGAACTTCAATACGTTTATGTCTAATGACTTACCACATGCTAGTTCAGTAATGTTAATAGAAGCTTAGTATTGTATGAATTAATCAACTCTCCCATCTCAGGTATGATAATAGTTTTTAGTGATTTCTTAAAGAAATAGAAGCCGGGCTCAGTGGCTCAGCCTGTAATCCTGCGCCTTTGGGAGGCTGAGGTGAGTGGATTGCCTGAGCCCGCGGGTTCGAGACCCGCCTGGGCAGCGAGACCTCATCTCTATAATAAATCAAAAAATCAGCCGGGCGTGGTAGCGTGCGCCTGTAATTCCGGCTACTCGGAAGGCTGAGGCAGAAGGATCGCCGGAGCCCAGCAGGTCGAGGCTGCGGTGGCCAGGAGCGGCCACTGCACTCCAGTCTGGGCGACAGAGTGAGACTTCAACTCAAAAAAAAAAAATAAAAATATAAAATAAATTAAGAAAAAAGAAATAGAGAAAGTGAAAGTTAACTACCTTAATTTAAAAGTAGATAATTTACCTAGAACTTACCAAAACAAAGCAAACTAGAATTTTTATTCTGTATTTTATTGTTATTGACAAATAGGGA
The DNA here is from genome assembly GCF_000164805.1 of Carlito syrichta. Taxonomy (NCBI): domain Eukaryota; kingdom Metazoa; phylum Chordata; class Mammalia; order Primates; family Tarsiidae; genus Carlito; species Carlito syrichta. Next base: position 208,779 of record NW_007231203.1, on the reverse strand, counting down.
AATTTTGATCACACATTAATGAATCACAAGATGAAAATGTATGAAAAGCTTAGTAGAAGTGTCAGTCTAAGTGTTCAAATTAATCAGATATTTCTTAATACTTTTTAAACACTCTGTTTTACCCCTTATCTAGCTATATCATTGTTTTTTTATAGTTGTCTTTTCTGCTGGATTGTGAATGAAGAAACTGGATCCTAGTTAACCTGGATGTTCCCAGAAGCTATCACTGTTTCCAGCACAAAACATGTTACTCAACAGATGATTAATGAACTTTTTTTTTTGAGATAGAAAAAAAAAAAAAAATATATATATATATATATATATATCTCCTATGTGAGAAACTGGGAGTTTCTGCACATGCTTGTCTATTTTTTTTATTTGTGAACAAGATTAGCAAATATAGGAATGAATAAATAATTGTTTCAAAATATGCTTTAAGTATTGGATTTATTTTGGCCTTAGTGAAATTTGAGAGAAAAAGACAGATGGTTAAAGCCTTGAAAAATACTTTGAAGGAATAAAGAAAGAAATTGTAAAGCACCATGCTACAAGCAAAGAGGCTAACAGAGGTAAATACCTACATATATCCAGGAAAGTACTGTAACCATATGGTGTAACATAGATGCTGGCATTTGACTCCTGGCAAGAAATCTCATTACTCTAAGTCAGTCCAAGCATGTAATGTGATATTGTTGAGTCAACACATATTGATTCAGAGCTTCCTCTGAACTGGTTCTTGGCGTTGAGTATAAAGTGCTGAAAAATCGAACTTTCATGGAGATTGCATTTAGTGATGGCAATAAGCATGCACACATACAGAAAATCACTAAAGTTTGAGAGATACGCAACAAATATCTTCTCTATGAAATATATTTTTTCAGTCGGGCTCAGTGGCTCAGCCTGTAATCCCTAGCCTTTGGGAGGCTGAGGTGAGTGGATTGCCTGAGCCCACAGGGTTCGAGACCCGCCTGGGCAGGCGAGACCTCATCTCTACAATACATCAAAAAAAATTGCCAGGCATAGTAGTGCGCACCTGTAATTCCGGCTACTCAGAAGGCTGAGGCGGAAGGATCGCCGGAGCCCAGCAGGTCGAGGCTGCGGTGGCCGGGAGCGACCACTGCATTCCAATCTGGGCAACAGAGTGAGACTCCAACTCAAAAAAATACATATATATATATATATATATATATATATATTTTAAAGGAATTCAGTGTAAACTTTGAGAGATCAATTATTTCACATTTCATTAAATCCTATCAAGCCTACATATACATTGTCTACAAAACAGATTGTAGCTGTATTATAAATCATAAAACATGATGCCTCCACCCCTAATGAGATGACATAAGAATAGATGATATATTTTTATTTATTTTTCTCCCTGACTTTCTGGATTCATCATAGTTGAAATTGCTCAAATAAACCCTAAATTGTTAGTCTTTCTTAGCTTTTGAGTCAATTCTGACTATGATAGAAATAAATTAGTAGCCTCAGTACAACCAAAAGATATGGCCTAGATTTAGTCTTTCTTCAATAAAACCAACACCTTGGGAAAACTCTAGTTACCGTTACTGACGCAGTTTAACATTGAACTTTCCCTAAGCTCTGGAACCTTCTCTTCCTATCCTTCTCTCCCTTATTAACATGGTGAACACATTTCAAATGACGATTTTTTTTCTGCCTGGTGGGAAAGGGAGCCTACAATCCTCAGAAACGAAACCCTATATCCCATAATTCAGTACCTGGCTTGGGTCCTTCTTGACAAAATCACCACTGACTTTGAATATTGCCTCCATTATGAAAACCAACTAGCATTGATCGGTAAATCTTTCTTTTATGTACCAAAACTCACCTAGATCAGGCCTAAACTTCATCCCTTTGGACACTGCTCCTTAAAAAAACAACCTGCCCTTAAGCAGACTAACTATAGGAAAAAAAATAATATGTATGTATTTTTAGATATTATATAACCACCAATGTCGTCTTCCTTCATATTGTTCATATTACTGAGAATTCAGTATGTCTGAAAACAATCAATATATATTTATAATACATTTACAAATCTTTAATTTTACATTGTGTATCCAACAAGAATATGGAATTAATGTACACAAAGATGGATAAAAATAGTCATGCCAATACAAACATTGTTGACTGAAGTTGACTAGCAAACATGAAGAGTCAAAGTTGCTATTCATCCTTTTCAGACACACTGCTTGAGTTAAGCAAATTTCAACTAGTTCTGCAGCATTAGTCAGACATTCAAGCTTAAAATTCTGCATTGTTTAATATTTTCCATTGCTGTGAAGGAAAACACAGTCATTAATCTAAAATCTTGGCAACAGCAATGTTTTGCTGTGAAAAAGCTGATCACCAAGACAGTGGTAAATACACGAGTGCATAGGAAATTTTGACATACAATGTTTGGGGAAATGAATAAATACTGTCCCTGAAACACATTTTCCTGGATTTTTATTCTGTAAATCATCATAACCATTTAAATAAGAAGCTTAGAATGATGTTAAAGTAGTTTTGAAATAGTCTGAAATAACTTCACATATAATGCAAATTTATTTTTCAGCAATCGTAAGAATCAAATAATCTTCTCCAGTAAAGCAGTATTTTCTCTAGTAAAAAATAGAGAAGTGCTGTAAAGTCATTTTTTAAGAGGATATATCTGATAGTAAGTCAAATATCTAAGCCAATCTGTTTTATAGGTTAAAAAAGCAAAAAGGGAAATTTGGGTGTTTTCTAATAAATAGCTTTAGAAACCATGTATCCTATTAATAGTAATTATGAATAATTCTTTAGATGATTTCACATGACATAAATTTAATTCATAATACAATTATTTGCACTTCCAAGGATTCCTAGGATTTATCTGAGAAGGAAAATTGAAACTTAGTGCTATTTAATTCCATTTGCTGAATTTTCTGTTATAGACAATTGTTGATATATACTTGAAAAAGCATTATATTTGGGACATACATTGAAAGCAGTGTTAAGTTATCCAAGATTTGCCATTTTATTATAGATCATCTCATTTCTTAGTATAGTGCAAAGTTTTTTCCAAAATGATCATTTAAGTGAGTCAATGAATGACTGACTTCTGAACACAGAAAGAAAAATCCACTTTTGGGATAACTATGTTTCAGGTTGTCTGGGTTAATAAATAGCAATAGTAAAAAATTTTCAGCCCCATTCTAACTGAAATATTTTAAGAATATAAAATCTACCTTATGAGAACATAAAAGGCAAATATCTTTCTGATATAACTAAATTGGCACATATATGGCCAAAGTTCTTTGACATAAAATAAAGCACTTTCTCAACCATGTCTTTCAACATTTTTCTTGTTAGTAAATGTCAGAGATAGCATAGAAAATCCGTTAACTGCTTAAAATACGTAGGAGAAATTGCGGCTTCAGCTTGAGTCATGTAAGTTTTCTGGCTTCTGTATATAATTTAGATTATATTTTTTATTTTTGAGGATAGTGAATTTTGAAAAATGCTCAAGAATATTCACACAGCCTAGGTTGTATAATGTGAAGAGGATTTGAGAAAACAGAATTTCATATAGCTATTACATTAGGTTCACTGAGTAATCTTTTATATAATATATATAAAAGAGTCCATCACAATGCCATCTATGTCCACGCATTCCAACCTACTAAAAATATAAAATGCTAAATATTGTGAGTTGAAGGCAGAGCACAAAGAAAAGCTAATCAAAAAACTTTTTTTTTTGAGTTGGAGTCTCACTCTGTCACCCAGACTGGAGTGCAGTGGTCGCTTCCGGCCACTGCAGCCTCGACCTGCTGGGCTCCGGCCTGCTG